>NW_012114877.1:3905090-3905415 GCF_000951035.1 Colobus angolensis palliatus | reverse complement strand
ATCTCCTTCAGCCTCTCAAAGTGCAGGGATTACAGGCGCAAGCCACTGTGCCTTGCCTAACCTTTTTAATCCCCTGAAGTACTATCCTTAGCATAAGGTCCTGCAAGTGGTAAGGTCTAATGAGTATATATTCAGTGAGGAGGTGAATGAGTTTTATGGACTAAATGCTTGTGTCCCTCTCAGATTCGTACGTTAACTAATTTCTAATGTGATGGTATTAGAAGGTGAGGGTCTTTGAAGGGTAATTAGGTCATGAACGCGGAAGCCTCATGAATGGGATTGGTGTCCTTATAAAAGGGACCCCACAGAGCTCTCTCATACCCTT
>NW_012114877.1:3853441-3904690 GCF_000951035.1 Colobus angolensis palliatus | reverse complement strand
GAAAAGATGACAATCTGCAACCCAGAAGAAGGTCCTCACCAGAACCCTACCACTCTGTCTCAGACTTCCAGTCTCCAGAACCATGAGAAATAAATTCCTGTTGTTTCAAAGCCACCCAGTCTGTGGCACTTTGTTATAGCACTCCAAACCAAGCCAAAGAGTGGGAGAGTGAGTGGGTGGGTGGATGAGTTACAAAAGGAACCCAACACTGAAGTCTTGGATACTGCTGCAATTACCTCCTCCCGGGTCCTACCTCTGTTCATTAGGAGCCCTGGAGAGGGAAGCAGTGTTATAGAATGCCACCCCACCCACTATCCTTCCAAAGACTGTTCTTAAAATCAACTCAAACAAAAAAATAACTGTGATAGACTTGACCTTTGAAAAAGAAACATTAGATCCTCTTTCTGGTAGCTGGGAAATTCAGCACTAGCAACAAAATTGTGTGAATCACTGACAGAAAAGGGGCCAGTAGCTGTAGCTCTCACCAATACAAATGAGAGGCAGGCAAAAGGTAGATTAAAATATGATCTTGTTGATGCTTTGGCTTTGCTTCCCAGGCCTTTGGTGTGTGGAATTGTAGACTGCATTTTTCTTCTTCTATAGAGCCCCAAAGCATTAGAATTAGGACAGTAGATCTGGGCCACGACAGGCTTTCATCCATTGGCAAGAATCAGACCCCAGAGAGGAAGAGGCAGGGTAGTCTGCACTCAGGGAGACATCAAGAGGCACTCTTGTCTTGGGTCCCAATTGGCCAGGCAGTATCATGGGTGAGTTTCTGAGCAGTAAAGTGGGATATAAGTAGATGAACCACAGGAGAAAGAATCCTTGAGCAGTCCCAGGCAGAAGTAATTTTCTACAGTTTTGGTTGGCAATTCTTTTCAGATTCAAAGGAACAAAGGACAACCAATTCAACAGTAATAAGAAACAAAGTGGCAAATTTTTCAGTAATAGGGGTAAAAAAAAGTTACAGAAGCCCTTTAAAATGAATTTCATAATAGATATCAGATTTCTGCTTTCAGCAGTGGCAGAATAGGATATTTGGACCAACCTACCTATCAGTGGAAGACCATTAGAAAAGCTGAACAAAGTAGTAAAAATCTGCTTGAAGGCATTAGAGAACAAACAAGGCAGAAAAGAGTTACCAGGTTAAGATTTGGAGAAAGGCAGAAACAGAGCAATGGAAACCCAGTGGCATTTAGTACTATCTCTGCCAGTCTCAGAAGAGATTTATGGTTGAGAGGTTAAAAACATAAACAGGGCTTTGATTGCTTTGCAGAATGCAGGGGAACAGAAATTGAATTCTATAATTTGAGGTGATACTCATAATTATGTATACTCTGGAAGAAAAGATGAACCAGAAGTAAACTAACTTTCAAAGGGACTGAAACTCAGCTTCAAATCCTCTCATTCCTGAATTTGGATTAATGGGATCCTAGGTTGCTAATGCCCCAGCTATCATTCAGATGCACAGATAAATCCTTTCTGAAGACATGGTACCATTCTTCTAACTTCTAATTTTTTCTACTATTTTTTCATAACCAATTTCAGGCATTTATGCAAAAATAACCAGGCATATAAGAAAAGTACAGATGAAAATCGAGAGAAAGAACAGACCCACGGGGGATCCAGACAAGGAAGGTATTAACATAGACTTTAAAATAACCATGCCTGATGTTTAAAGATAACATTGTGGATGTATGTAGCGGTTTGGAAACTTACCGGCTGAACCATGGATACACTGCTAAGGCACAGCCAAGGGCTGGAAGGCCTAGGCCTGAATCCCCCGAGAACCTCATCTCAGTTTTGCGGGCAAGACGGGTCCTTGTGGAGTTCGAGTCGAACCCAGAAGAAACGAGGGAGTCCGGGTCTGCTCCGAGTGTGCAACAAGCTGGCCTGGGGCCCCCCACCAAAAGGTCGCTGGAGACACCCAGTCTTTGCAGCAGGGTGCAGGCTTGGAGTGCCCCCCAAGGGCGGCCAGAATCAGGCCCAGGGTCCCCCCAGCATCAGCAAGACCTACACCTGGAGTCGCCTCAAAGACAGCTGGAGTCAGTCCTGAATCCCCACGATGTGAGCCGAAGCCAAGTGAGGAGGCACCCAAGTGTTCTCAGGGCCAGGGAGTACTGGCCTCGGTGTTGGCCCAAAGTAAGGAGGAGCTGACCCCAGGGGCCCCCCAGCATCAGCTGCTGCCAGGCCCAGGATCACCAGAGCCTTAACCCCATTCAGCAAGCTCCGGGTCCGGAGCCCTCTCAGCTACTACTGGAACTGACACTCGAGGCACCTGGCTTCCCCCGGGGTCAGGGTCAGCAGGAGCAGAGCAACCACCTCCAGCTGGGGAGATGGTGACAGACGGCTTCACGGCAAAGAAGCGAAAGGGTTCTTCACCCCAGGCCCCAGCGTCCAAGAAGCTGAAGGAAGAGCAGCTTCCTGTAATCCCAAAGGGGAAGCCCAAACCGGGTTGAATGTGGAAGAACCACTCCAAGAAAAGATTCTCTCTGATGCTTCAGGACAAGCCCCTGTGCCCATCATGGCAGCGGAAGATGAAGCAGGAGAGGAAGCTGGCCAAGGACTTTGCCCCTCACCTGGAGGAGGAGTAGGAGAGGCGCCGCCAGGAGAAGAAACAGCATCGGGCCGAGAACCTGAAATGCCTGGAATGAGCCAAAGGTGGAAATCGTCCAAGTGATCTGAAACCCCACCAAGCTCAAGTGGGCAAAGCAGGAGCAGCTGCGCTGCATTAAGAAGCGGGACACCCTGGCCCTGCTGCAGAAGCAGCCGGCCGGCAGCCAAGATCTGAGCTCAGGATGGCCCGAGGCCTTCCATGGCCAACAATCATGTCAGACCCAGCACCTCAGGCCACTGCTCAGACAACTCTGCTGGAGCTGGCACTCCAACCCCATGGCTCCAGAACAGGGACCCCCGACTGGGGTTCCTAGGCCTTTGAAGGCTTGCAGGCAGGTCTCTGTGGAACAGAGGCCCAGAGAGGCGGCTGGGACCTGGCAGAGATGGGGTGGGAAGAGATTCAGCCCCCCATCTCTCCTTCTCCAAGTGCCTTCAAACCAAGAACAGTACATTATTCTGGTTCCTCAGTGAGCTGGTGACTGGCGGGTGACTCACCTAGTGTTGTATGTTCTGTCTCAGCGTCCTAGGTCCATCCAAGGCCTGTAGGCTGGCAGTTGGGAATCCAGTCTCCCCCACACCTTCCCAAAGGCTGCTCCGGGCACCTTGGCGCCCCACTGGCTCTCCACTTTTCAACACTGAAAAATTAAAACAGGAGGCTGCAGGGAGCAGGGTTTTTCCCTAGCACCCCCTTTCCCAAACCAGACTCTGCAGAAGCCCCAGAGAATCACTCACGTCCGTCCAGTGTACAGCAAAAATATTTATATTCATTGTGTGCCTGTTGCATACAGGCACAACCCTAGGCACCAGCCAATAGAGACAGTAGACCAAAGTCCCTGCCCTCGAGGAGCTTTCATTCTGATGGAGAGAAAACATAATAAACAAGCAAAATGCAAAAATAAATAAGTAAATACCACTGTGATTTTTCACAGAGAAAAATCAAATGGAATCTGTAGAACTGAAAAATTCAGTAACTGAAACTAATTAATTGAGTGCATTTAATAGAAGAATAGATGCAGCTGAATAGAAAATTAATGATCTGCAAGATAGGCTATGAAAAAATATTTGGAATGATGAATGATGACAGAGGAAAGAATAAGAGACATAGAAATACTGTGAAGAATCTAACATAATGTGTAATTGGCGTCCCAAAAGTAGAGGAGAGAGATTGGGTGGATGTAACATTTGAAGAGACAGTAGCTGAGAATTTTCGAAAAATGATGAAAGACATTGAGCCACAGGTTCAGGAAGTACTACCAACTCCTATCAGGACAAATAACATTTTCAACCAAAAATGGATAAATCTGTCAGCACAAGACCTATACTAAAGGAATACTAAAGGTTATTCTTCACACAGAAGGAAAATGATTAAAGACAGAAATTGGAGGTGTAGAAAGGAATGAAGAACAATGGAAAGTATATGTAAGAAATATAAATAAATATTGATTATCAATGCTTCATGGAATTTATAATATCTATGGAATTAAAATGCATGGCAACAATAATATGTCAGAGTGGGATGGAAAGGGTAAATTAATAAATTAGTATTTTAAGGCATTATCAGAAGAGGGTAAAAGTACAAAATAACATCAGGCTTTCATAAATCAGGATGTATACTGCATCTCTGTGTTAATGACCCAAGGACTACTAAAAGAGTACCACTCATGATACATGCACTCATACCCAAGCACACATGCACTTGCATGCACACACAGAAAAATCATGAAAAGCCTCCACCAAAATGTTAACTGTGGTTGTATGTGGGTGGCGGCAGCTGGTCAATTTTTCTCTTCCTTTGTTTATGTGTATTTTTAAGTTTTTCCTAGCATATAGAAAATGAATCATTACCCCATCGAAAGAGCTCTACCTTCTAATTCTATGACTTGTCTACTTCTTTTTTAGCTCTTCTGAGCTGTAGATAGATGATTTAAAGTAAAATTTGTCATTAATTTGAAGTCTGGTTTGGTTTTATTTTGTTTTACTAAATAATATAACTTAATATCTTTGCCTGTCATTAAATACTATTCTATAATATCTGAATGACTGTAGAATAGCCCTTTGCACAGCTCCTCTATAATTTAGCCATTTTCCTATTGTTGGACATTTGAATTATTTCTAATTTTTAGAATAAATATTCCTAATGGACATTCCTGCATACATGATTTTTTCCTGAGGAGATACTTCTAGAAGTGTAATTGCTGGGTCAAAGGGTCTACAAAATATTAAGTTTTTAAATTCATATTACCAAATTACCCTCTGTTAGGGCTGTATTTAGGTGCTTTTTAATTGGCCAATATAAGAGTTTGAAGGGGGTTATAGTAATTGTTTTGACAGTGTGCACAGGGTCTATGTCTATGACAGTTGAAAGTTCCCTCCATGCTGCTGTGGTCACACCTAGAGAACTATGCCACGCAGTGCATGGTTGCAGTAATGGGCATAAGGGCTAAAGGAATTCACAGAAAGGGAGCAGTCTTATGGGTCTGGTTGAGTCTGGAGAAGTTTTGTGGAGAGATGAGGCTTGAGGAAGGTCTTGAAGGTGGGTAATGGACTGGTCCAGAGGTGGAGAAAGCCGCTGATATGAAGCAGGTGCCCTCCAGACCAGCCCTGGCAGGTGTGGGCACAGAGTGGTGGGACGGGAGAAGGTGGCACGTGTCTCCAAGTAATGCTGAACCAGGCTGGACTAGATAAGATGGGTCCCGGCAGACAAGAGGGCTCTGGAGCAAGGCAATGGTGTGATGAAAGGGACATGTCTGTGTCCTCATTTGACCCCGACATTTGATGATTCCTCAGAAATGGGAAGAAACTGGGGCTTTTCTACTTTTTATTATATTAGAAAAAAAAAAAAACCCTGCCAATTTGTCAGTCTTGGAAGGATAATAAAAACAAAACTGTTCCTCTCTCAGCAGAATGGAATTAGACTCACCTTGTTACAGATTGTGCTGCTACCAATTAGAGACAGAAAAGATACTCTGCTGAAACGTTCTCCACCTTCCAGCTGCTCTTCTTTAATCCATGTGGTTTAAATACCCCAAAGACCTTACACTAAAGCAACCACCAAATATTGAAAAACAGGACAAACTGTGAGTTGGGACTGTAAAGAATGCCTTTTGTTTAGGAAAGGAGGGGACCAGGGAGGATTTTGAATGGGAACCCCTTTAAAGGTGAGGAAGAAAGAAGTTTAGGGCGCCTTTCTTTCTCCCCAGGGATTTCCAAGCAAAGACTTGTAGACTCCAGGAATCCTGAGGACAGCACTAGCGTCTTGTTAAATCAGGTAGGGAACTCTAAATTAGAGATCAATGAAAGCAGGTGATCTCCCAGTTGGGAGAAGCCTGAACGAGCCAGGCTGTGCTCAAGGATATCCCCTCAAAGGCCCTGCCTGGGGAGGAGATGTTTTGCATGTGTGCCCAGAAGCAGATGTCCTGAGCCAGAGTGGACATAAAGTGATGGTTGGTGGGGCAGACCTTCACCTCCAAGAGCAGGTCCAATGAACCCTGAGATTATCCATACACACTGCCAGTCTGCCGAGAGAAGCTGCTTCTCACTGTGGCAGGTCAGCTGTGACCACATCTCTTCTCTGGAGGAAGGACAAGGAGGAGGTACCATCCATGGGACAGCAGTGGGCAGCCGTACCCTCTCCTGCATGCAAAGGCACTGGGTGCTGTCAGAAGATTTTGACTCCATCTCCTCTACCCTGCATTGCTTGAACTACAGGACCACATCACTGAAATCAAGCATTGGACTTTAGGGGGTCAATAAATGGGATTTTAGATCTTTAACTTTTGGATGTGTTGTTTAAACTACTAAAAGAGCAATGACGGGTGGAGGGATGGAGTCAGGCTGCCCAGTTGAGTTTGGGTAACTTGCTTTTCCTTTCCAAACCCATCTCCTCTCTGTAAAACAAGGCTAGAAATAGTGCACACCTCAGAGGATGCTGTGAGAAGTAAGTGAGACAATGCCCTTGACCACCCAGTGGGGCCCAGCACACAGGGAACATGTGGTGCAAGTGGGAGCTCATTTGCACTCCAGAGTGAGAGGACGTTCAAGCTGGGACACGGCTTCCACTGCAGTCCAGGGGTCAAGTAAAAATGATAAGACGCTTCTCATTAAAAGACAAAAGTCTTGCTTTAGAAAAAGTCTTCATGTGGGGCAGAGTGTTCCTTCCAGACAAGCCATCTCTGAATCCAAGTATTAAGTGAGATTCAGAGACAAGACAGCCCATGCAGTCATCTGTAGGACTCTTGAGCCAGGTGAGTGTCTACCAGATGAAACCAGGCCCCAAAGAAATCTAGGGGGCTGGATCCTAGCACCTGTTTAGATTTAGTGCCCTGCTGCTCTGGCCCAGGTCTTTACTTCCCTGGTTTTCTCTGGCTCACCTGTGTGTACTTTTCTGGTAATTTTGGCTTGTGGGGGAAAACCAAGAACAAATGATAGGCAATGAGATGGAATTTCTTTATTTATCTGCAGTTTCAGTCAGGGAAACCCTGCACTCCACCACACTCTACACAATAGGACTTAGAGACCTGTGCTTTAACTTGGCCTGGTTCAGGGTCTAATCACTGTACTCTAGGTGGCCAGCCTCCAACAAGAGAACGGTCACTCAAGGAGGCCAGACTCAGTTCATCACAGCAGGTGGTTGTGGGAGGAGGTCCAGAGCTATGACTTCAAGGGGATCTCTAAGATCCCTGGCCCATTTGCACATGGGCCACCAATGAAGATGAAGCATGGTCTTGGAGGCCATGGAGGCTCCCAGAAGGCTGGAGGCTGGCCATCTCTGCTTAGCTCCTGGGGCACAGGCTAAGCTTCAATGGCACTGGGTGGCAATCAGGTGGTGGGGCACACAGAGCTCCCTGCTGTGTAGCCTTTCTGTTTAGAACCGGGGAAAGGGCAAGGCATGCTTTCTGAGGATACCTCAAAGACCTCTGCTACTCTCCAGTCAAGGCCTTCGCTTCCCAAGCATTTCCCAGGCTTCCTCACCTCTGCACTCTTAACGCCATCCTATTTTGCTAAAATATGCTAGTAAATGACACCCTGGTAAAGAAGAAACGGAGAATGCCATAGTCTAATAATTTGTCTCCTAAAATTCACACCCTTTTTGCTAGATGGCAGGAGTGAGAATGACCTTTGATGTGGATGGTTGGCAGAGACACCCAGTGAGAGACCCCTCCTCGCCCTCAGAGACCTCCCCATGGAGCTGCATCTCCCAGCAGAGGAAAGCCCGAGGTAATGTCCATGCTGCAAGCCCATCTGTATGTGGATTATCCCTCTCCATTTCCTCCACATCCCCAGAAATCTTAGCTTTACAATCATCAAAAGTATGATACCTAAATATTAAATTCTAATAATGTATTAGCATTATTTCTTCAACCCTAAAATGTGTCCTTGAATTGTACGGAACAGGTGTCCATTGCTATGCATTTATTGTATTTGGATTTTTATTTCATTAATTTTACTGAATAATACGTGCACATCGTCAAAAGCTAAAAATGTCCAAAAGAGTATACAATGAAGATGAGGTCCCTTTCCTCCCATCCCTGCCCCACTCCCCAGGCCTTTGCTTCCCCTGCACATGAAGCAACCATTGTTTTTAGTTTTTTCTATGTTGTTCCAGAGATAGTCTACATGTATACCAGCATGTATGTATATGTGTCTGTATGTTTGTATGTGTGTGTATACACTGTATCCTTTTCAAAGTACAAGAGGTGGCACATTGTTAACACTGCTTTGCATATTGATTTTTTTTCCATTCAACAGTATATCTTGAAGCTTGTTCAACATCACCACGTATAGATTGTGCCATAATTGAACCAGTCCCCTACAGATGGACAATTGTGTTGTTCCTAATTTTTTGAAACTATAAACAAACCGCAGAGAACATCCTCAAGCATACTTATTTGTATGCAACACACATATCTGTGGGTTAAATTCTAGTATTATAAAATGCAAAACTATAAAACTCCTAGAAGGTAACAGAGGACAAGACCTAGATGACCTTTGGTATGACAATGACTTTTTAGATACAATACCAAAGGCACAATCAATGCAAAAAAATTTTAATGTACTTCATTAAAATTAAAAAACTAGGCTGGGAACGGTGGCTCGTGCCTGTAATCCCAGCACTTTGTGAGGCTGAGGCGGGTGGATCACCTGATATCAGGAGTTTGAAACCAACCTGGCTAACATGGCAAAACTCCGTCTCTACTGAAAATACAAGAGTTAGCCGGCATGGTGGTACACACCTGTAATCCCTGCCACTAGGGAGACGGAGGCACTTGAATCGCTTGAACCTGGGAGGCAGAGGCTGCAGTGAGCCAAGATGGCGCCACTGCACTCTAGCCTGGGCAACAGAGAGAGACTCTATCTCAAAAATTAAATTAAATTAAATTAAAAATTTCAACTCTGCAAAAGACATTTTCTTTCTTTCTTTTTTTTTTTTTTTTTGAGATTGTTGTTGTTTTTGGTTTTTTTTTTTTTTTTGAGATGGAGTATCACCCTGTCGCCTAGGCTGGAGTGCAATGGTGCGATCTCGGCTCACTGCAACCTCCACTATCAGGGTTCAAGCAATTTTCTTGCCTCAGCCTCCTGAGTAACTGGGATTACAGGCATGTGCTACCACACCTGCCTAATTTTTTGTATCTTTAGTAGAGATGAGATTTCACTACGTTGTTCAGGCTGGTCTCGAACTCCTGACCTCGTGATCTGCCCGCCTTGGCCTCTCAAAGTGCTGGGATTACAGGTGTGAGCCACCGTGCCTGGCCAAGACATTATCAAAAGAATGAAATAACAAGCTACCGATCTGGAGGAAATATTACATTTATAAAAGGCATACCTTATAAAGCACTTTTATCCAAAATACAAAAAGAATTCTTAAAATTCAACATAAGGAAACAATCTAATTTTAAAATGGACCGAAAACCTTAACAGATACTTCACAAAAGAAGATATACAAATGGCAAATAAGCACATGAAAAGATGCTCCACATCATATGTCATTAGGGAAATGCAAATTAAAACAATGAAATACCACTATGTACCCATGAGAGTAGCCAAAATCCAGATGTGGAGCAAGGGGAACTCTCATTCATTATTGGCGGGAATGCAAAAGGATAGTACTTTGGAAGACAGTTTGTCAGCTTCTTACAAAACTAAACGTAATTTCACTATACAATCTAGCAATTGTGCTCCTTGTTTTTACCCAGTGGAGTTGAAAACTTAGGTTCACACCAAAAACAGCACATGGGGCCAGGCACAGTGGCTCACGCCTGTAATCCCAGCACTTTGGGAGGCCAAGGTAGACAGATAATGAGGTCAGGAGATCAAGACCATTCTGGCCAACATGGTGAAACCCTGTCTCTACTAAAAATACAAAAATTAGCCGGGCATGGCAACATGTGCCTGTAGTCCCAGCTACTTGGGAGGCTGAGGCAGGAGAATTGCTTGAACCTGGCAGGCGGAGGCTGCAGTGAGCTGACATCAGACCACTACACTCCAGCCTGGGCTTTAAATATAAAAATACAAAAATTAGCTGGGTGTGGTGGTGCGCGCCTATAGTCCCAGCTACATGGGAGGCTGACGCAGGAGAATCACTTGAACCTGGGAGGCGGAGGTTGCACTGAGCCAAGATCGCACCACTGCACTCCAACCTGGTGACAGAGCGAGACTCCATCTCAAAAAAAAGACAGCACATGGATGTTTATAGCAGCTTCATTCATAATGGCCAAAACTTGGAAGCAGCTAAGGTGTCCTTCAGAAGGTGACTTGATAAATAAACCATAGTACATCCCAGACAATGGAATATGACTCCACACTAAAAAGAAATGAGTTATCAAGCCATGAAAAGACATGGGAGAATGGAGGAACCTTAAATGTATATTACTAAGTGAAAGAAACCAATCTGAAAAGGCTACCTAGTGTAGAATCCCAAGCATATGACACGCTAGAAAAGGCAAAACTGTGCAGAAAGTAAAAGATCAGTGGTTGCCAGGGATTGGGGGTGGGTAAGAAAGGGAAGGATAAAATGGCAGAGCACAGAGGATTTTAAGGTCAATGAAATGATGCTGTATGGGGCTATAATGCTAGAGACAGGTCATTATATATTTGTTAAAACCCATAGAATATACACCACCAAGAGTGATCCCTAATGTAAACTACAGACTTTGGGTGAAAACAACGTGTCAGAGAAGGCTCATCAATTGTAATAAATGTACCACTGTGGTAGAGGTGGTTGATAATGGGCGAAACCATGCATGTGTGGGGGCAGAGGCTATATGGGAACTCTTCATGACTCTGCTCAATTTTACTATAAATCTAAAACAACTCTAAATAATAAGGTTTAGGCCGGGCGCGGTGGCTCACGCCTGTAATCCCAACACTTTGGGAGGCCAAGGCGGGTGGATCATGAGGTCAGGAGATCGAGACCATTCTGGCTAACATGGTGAAACCCTGTCTCTACTAAAAATACAAAAAAATTAGCCGGGCGTGGTGGTGGGCACCTGTAGTCCCAGCTACTCCGGAGGCTGAGGCAGGAGAATGGCATGAACCTGGGAGGCGGAGCTTGCAGTGAGCCGTAATTGCGCCACTGCACTCCAGCCTGGGCGGCTGGGCGAGACTCCATCTCAAAAAAAATAAAAAATAATAAATAAATAAACAAATAAATAAATAAATAAAGTTTATTTAGTTATTTATTTATTTCTGAGATGGAGTCTCGCTCTGTCACCCAGGCTGGAATGCAGTGGTGCATCTCGGCTCACTGCAGCCTCCACCTCCCGGGTTCAGCAATTCTCCTGCCTCAGCCTCCTAAGTAGCTGGGTCTACAGGCACATGCCGCCATGCCCAGCTAATTTTTGTAGTTTTAGTAGAGATGGGGTTTCACCATGTTGGCCAGGATGGTCTTGATCTCCTGACCTAGTGATCCACCCGCCTCGGCCTCCCAAAGTGCTGGGATTACAGGCGTGAGCCACTGCGCCTGGCAATAGTCTGTTTTAAATAAATCCTAGTATTAGCATTGCTGGGTCAAAGGGCATGTGGATTTTAAATTTTGACTGGTAATGTTTTTGTCTACCTGAAAAGTGTCAGGGGGATGAAGGTTAAAGAATAACTAAGAGGCATGTTATTAAAATTGCACTAAAAAGTATGTTTTAAGCAACTTTATACTGTATTGAAAAAGTACAGAGCTGTTCACATATAAACTATTCTCTGAAAACTTCTAGTGCACAAAAACAATAGTAGCATTTATCAACCCCTTACTACCCAGAGTAGCACTCTGCTTGCTACATACAAATCTCATCTTATTGTTAGAACACTCCATGAGGTGCAATCATCATCCCTAACTTCTGAATGAGGGAAATAAAAGCACAGAGATGTTAAGTAACTCACCTAAGGCCACATAGCTAATATGTGGCAGGGCCAAGACTTGAACCCAGACTATGTGATTCCAGAGCCTCAAGCTCAACCACCATGCTGCCTGCCTTACAGTAATTCAGACAGAACACAGAAATCCTGATTTCTAGATGTATTCACATTAAGTTTTTTTTTTTTTTTCAGAAAACTACTGTACCATTAGCATAAAGCCAGAAATAAGCCTCAATAACACAAAATTATCGCTGCTTATTCTGTGCCACTGGATCTTTAATGTAATAAATAGGTTGAGCCTATCTTTTCTAGATTTTGGGTTCTTTCATTTAGGGCTGTGCTCCAGGCTCATCCTCCACCCATCTGCACCCTGCCCTGTGTCTCTGGGGGCTGGCATCTAAGGACAGTGTCACTGGCTCTGGTTTGGTTTGGCCAATGGTAGGAAGTGGAAGGAGATGGAATGGCAGGAGTTGAGAGAGGTCAGGGTATTTATTTTACTGTTTCCCCCTCTTCTGGGCTGAAGTCTACAATAGCCAAGTCTTTACATCTGATTCTTGCTTCAGACCACTAACTCTCAGATACCGCTTATGTGATTTGCTCAAAGAGCAGCCTTTCCAACCTGAACCTCTGATTGCTTTGGGGGACTCTGTTTCCCCTACTACACTCTCCAAAATTCTAACTCTGCCGGCAGAAGTCACCTGTCTCTCCAGACAGAGTGTGTGTGCTTCCATCTTCTCAGAAACAGCCAATAGTTTTCTGTATGCTATGACAAGAGAAGGACTGTTTTTGGAAAGATTCTTTTCGTGGGGCCACTCCCTTCTTGAGATAGGGGATACTCCCACCTTCGCTTTCACTTTGTGCAGATACACAACGATCCTGTGCAAAGCTATTACCTGGCCCTCTAATAAAAGTTTCTTTGGGTGTTACTCTCTTTAATCACTTTAATCACAGATTATATTTCTTTTCTTTTCTTTTCTTTTTTCTTGAGACAGGGTCTCACTCTGTTGCCAAGGCTGGAGTGCAGTGGTGCGATGAAGGCTCACTGCAGCCTTGACTCCTGCTAGGCTCAAGCAATCCTCCCACCTCAGCCTCCCAAGTAGCTGGGACCACAGACATGCACCACCATACCAGGCTAATTTTCACATTTTTTGTAGAGACAGAGTCTCATCACGTTGCCCAAGCCGGTCTCGAACTCAAGCAATCTGACTGCCTTGGCCTCCCAAAGTGCTGGGATTATAGGCATGAGCCATGGCACCTGTCCCGCAGATTACATTTTCAACGATAGATGCAGCAATATCTCCTATCCCAGGTGCTCTTCTACACTGTGACCTTGACGCTCCTCCCACTGAGAGGTGGGTTTTTTGCAGGCTCCCCCTGCCCCCACCCCCGCCACCTTGGGTCTGAGTGAGCTTGTGATTGTTTCTACCAGTAAAGTACACTAGAAGGAATGGGCTGTGAAGAAAAGGCCATGGAGCTTTGGCCTAGTCTTTCAGAATTCTGCCTTTCCAAAGGCCCCCTATCAGGACCCTTCCTTTCAAAACTGAGCCTCCAGGCTGCGAGATGCCCACACTGTGTGGGATGCTGTGTACCACAGGTCCAGTGGAGCCAGCCGCCTACATATCAGCTCAGGCACCAGACAATGAGTGAAGAACCCATGTGGGAAGTGGATCCTCCAGTTCCACTACATACCATACTACATACGGCCCCCAGCTTATGATGGCTCAACTTAGGAGTTTGCAACTTTAAGACGGTATGAAAGCCATATGCATTCAACAGAAACTGTACTTTGAATTTTGATCTTTTCCCAGCCTAGCGACATGCCCTGTGATCCTCTCTCATGCTCCCAGCCAGCCACGCAATCACAAGGGTAAACAACCCATACCCGACCATGTACTGCGTTGCCGGTATTTCTTAGATACTGTGTTTCGTGTTTTCACATCCCATCATGTCTGCGGAACACCCATCTGTGTCTAGGCTAACGTAAGTGTTCTGAACATGCTTAAGGCAGGCTAGGCTAAGCTATGGTGTTTGGCAGGTTAGGAGAATTAAGTGCATTTTCTACTTAGCAATATTTTAAACTTATGATAGGTTTCTGGGGATGAAATTCCATTGTAAGTCAACAAGTGTCTGTATTCCAGCCTCTCACGGTTCATATCTTCCCAGCTGAGGCCCCTGGCATCATAGAACAGAGAAGAACCATCCTTACTGTGCCATTCCTAGTACTTGGCCCTTGGAACCTGTGAGCATAATACATGGCTGTAGTTTTATTACCCCAAGCTAAGTTTGGGGTAGCTTGTTATGTGGTCACAGTAATAGGGACATGAGCACACTTTATACCTAATGCTGGGTGCTCATGTTCCTGTCACTGTGACTGTATAACAGTACATGGTGACTGATTCATTTAGAAACTGATTCTAATCAGCAGCTGGCTGATTCATTTAGAAACACATAATTCCCAAGGCCCAAACTGTTTTTATTTTTATTTTTATTTTACTTTAAGTTCCAGGATACAAGTACAGAATGTATAGGTTTGTTACATAGGTATACATGTGCCATGGTGGTCTGCTGCAGCTATCAACCCATCATCTAGATTTTAAGTCCCACATGCATTGGCTATTTGTCCTAATGCTCTCTCCCCTTGCTCCCCATCGCCTAGCAGGCCCTGGTGTGTGTTGTTCCCCTCCCTGTGTCCATGTGTTTTCATTGCTCAACTCCCTCTTATAAGTGAGAACATGCAGTGTTTGGTTTTCCATTCCTGTGTTAGTTTGCTGTGGGTGATGGCTTCCAGCTTCATCCATGTCCTGCAAAAACAGATCTCATTCCTTTTATGGCTGCAGAGTATTCCACGGTGTATATGTGACACATTTTCTTTATCCAGTCTATCATTGATGGGCATTTGGGTTGGTTCCAAGTCTTTGCTATTGTAAATAGTGCTGCAGTAAACATACGTGTGAATGTGTCTTTAGAGTAAAATGATTTATATTCCTTTGGGTATTATACAGAGCAATGGGATTGCTGGGTCAAATGGTATTTCTGGTTCTAGATCCTTGAGGAATCGCCACACTGTATTCCACAGTGGTTGAACTATTTACATTCCCAACCAACAGTGTAAAAGTGTTCCTATTTCTCCACAGCCTCACCAGCATCTATTGTTTCCTGACTTTTTAATAATCACCATTCTGACTGGTGTGAGATGGTATCTCATTGTGGTTTTGATTTGCATTTCTCTAATGATCAGTGATGTTGAGCTTTTCTCATATGTTTGTTGGCTGCATAAATGTCTTCTTTTGAGAAATATCTGTTCATATCCTTTGCCCACTTTTGAATGACTTATTTTTTCTTGTAAATTTCTTTAAGTTCCTTGTAGATTCTGGATATTAGACCTCTGTCAGATGGGTAGATTGCAAAATTTTTCTCCCATTCTATAGGCTGCCTGTTCACTCTGATGATAGTTTATTTTGCTGTCCAAGGCCCAAACTTAAACAACATCCCCCTCTCCACCTTTATTTCAGAAGGAGGTGAGATCAAAGAAGTTCAGATTTTTCTCCAATCATCCATTCAGTGTTTTGAGAACAAGCATGAGTATTTAAAATCAAAAGAATACTATAAACCTCAATTCATAATGCTAAAATTCTGGTGCTACTTTTATAATGTGGGGTTGCAAGTTTTCTTTCCGTTGCTACAGTTCCCTCTAATCTTGCAGCCATCTGTCCCTGCCCTGATGAAAGTATTATAGAATACCCTTTTGTCCTTGACCCTGCTTGGAATACACACGTTAGCTTGAACCACATGAAACTGCCATTTTGTAGGTCATAAATGGTTAAGTATCAGTAATTGTATGTGGTTCAACCTAATAGTAACTTCCAACTCCATATATATATATATACACACACACACACACACATACACACACACATATATGTATATATACAAATGATATATATCTCATTGAATTATACTCTTAGCTCTCAATCTAACTGGTACTTGCTTCCTGCCTTCCGCTTCTGTCTCCACCCCATCTACGCTGGATTTTTCTGTATCATATCATCTTGTCCTTTCTTCCACAGCACTTAAGTATGAGTGTGTTTATTATTTAATGTCTAATACTCTTAACTAGACTTACATAAACTTTACAAGAGCTGCATATCCCTGTATTGCAGCCCCTGGGACAGACCTGGCACATCACAGACACTCAATAAATGTGATCTGAATTAATGTATATATAATGTGGCTCTCTTCATCTGCAGACCATGTTTTTTTCTGTTGCCAGAGTGTCCTGTACACAGTGTGGTCCTTGCCATTGTATCTGGATTGGAATTTAAGCTATTAGAACAATGAATGGTTCTAATCCTATAGAGAATACTCAAGATACCATGTAACTCTTCCTTTCCTGTCTTTCCAGCTCTTAGGATACTTCATAAGTCACAGTTTAGTGGGGATTCACACACTCATCCATTTAATGTTTTTTGTATTCATCTATCCATGTATCCATTCATCTATCTATTTGAATGCTGAGCACTCACAGTGTAGCCTTTTCTATGTGTCTGGAACCATGTCTTACCCATGAGAGGGGACACCAAACTCAATAAGCCTTGGTTCCATCCCCAGTGAGCTCATGTAAGCAGAAATTGAAACAGAGCTGGTAAGTGCTATTACAACAACTGGTAAAAAGTATCATTGGAACACAGTGAGGGACATGACTAATTACTGGCAGGAGAAGTAAAGAAGGCTTCACAGAGGTAGTATTCACTGGACCTTGAAAAGCAGGAGTTCACTGGGTTGGAGGCAGAAGCTATACAGGCAAAAGGAAAGCCTAAAAAATTAGAATAAACCCAATAGTCTTAGATGTGACCAAAATAAATCAGGGAGTAGATGAGTGTTTGTTAACCCTTTATTCTGAATGTAGCCTCAGACCACAGAGGGCTCTCTCCTTATTTCCTAAATATAGAACATGTTGTGCATTTGTTACCCACATTCATGCACAACTAATTCCATTTTCATAAACTTTATTGATTCTACCATGCTCTTTACAGCCACTGATTTTATATACTCTTCCCATCAACTTTAAGTTTATCATTTCACTTTGTACATATTGTAGTAATTGGATTGCGTGCCTTAATGGCGTGATAAGTTTTTGCACACTTTGCCAGTGACACTGCTGACTTAACACAGTTTGTCTCACTTACTTTACTGCATTGTTCTTATTAATTCTTCTACAGCCAACTAAGCTATTTCTCCTGGGAATTGCCTGGGAGACAGAAAGTCTTATTTCTGTCCTACTTTGCTATTCCTATAGATGAGTAGAATTTCAAATTGTTCTTACTTTCCAGTAAATACAAATCAGGGGTTGTTTCAGTTATCTATTGCTGCATAACAAACAACCTGAAAACATAGTAGTCTAAAATAACAGCAGGCATTTGCTGTATTTCACAATTCTGTGGGTTGACTGTGCTCAACTAGGTGATTCTTCTGCTTCATGTTGGTGTTGGCTGAGTCTATAGTCATTTGGAGGCTTCACTGGGCTGGAATGTCGAAGCCGGATCACTGACATGGCTGGCAGTGGTCACTGGCTATCGGCTGTAAGCTCGGTGCTGTTGACCAGACCACCTTAGGAGGACCCCTCCATGCAGCCTCTCATAGCACGGTGTCTGGATTCTAAGAGGGAACGCTTCCAGCACATAAAAGCAGAGACTGCAGATCTCTCAAGGCTTAGCCTCAGAAGTTATGCAGTGTGACTTCTGCTACTTTTCATTGGATGAAACAAGTCACAGGGCCAGCCTAGATTCAAAGTAAAAGAGTACAGACTCTGCCTCTCCATGAGAGTAGTGGTAGAGAATTTGCAGCCATCTTTAATTCATTACAGGCAGATCAATTCCCTTCTGAGTACATAATGTACCACAAAGGGTATCTCTGACATTGCCTGATTGTTCTGCAAATGTACTAGTGCATTACATTTCTTAGAATATCACCTAAAGGCCCGGCCCTTCTCCCACTTTTAATGTATCTTACTATTATGGAAAGTAATTAGGTTCAGGAACTGTGCATTTCTTTGCACTTCTAGCTCACTGCTATTGATGACCATTAGTAAATAAAAGCATTTCATTTTTTAATTTCTCTTTTGTCTTTATTGCATTCTTGGTTGAAATAATACCTCTACATCCTGTATGAACTAATCAAAAAGAGCTCTAATCAACGCAGGAGAGCATATGTAAATAGTCTCTCTTGAGAACAAAAGTGTAAACATAAGCACAATTTGCTAATTATTCTGATCTCATGTTGAGATGAACTCTTAGTCATGACATTTATCCAAGATAATATTTTTCTAAACAAACCTGGTATTTCCTTTAAATTCATTTACTCCTCCCTCCCTTCCTCTCCTCTCCTCTCCTTTCCTTCCTCCTTCCTTCCTTCCTTCCTTCCTTCCTTCCTTCCTTCCTTCCTTCCTTCCCTCCCTCCTTCTCCTTTCCTTCCTTTCCTCCCTCCCTCCCTCCCTTTTGAATGCTTTGACTTGCATCGCCCACTTTGGCACTGTTGATAGAAAGATGAACGAAACAGAGACCGTGCCTTCAATGACCTCACAATCTGAGCAACTAAAATGCGTACAACTTTATATACAGCATGCTAGATAATGATGAGGGCAATGATGGTATAAAGCAAGGGGTGAGGAAACACAGGAAAAAGGGAGTCAATTCTGCCCAGGAGCATCAGGGAAGGCTTTGCAGAGCATAAGGGAGAGTGACCCATGCCAGCAGAAGGGCAGCAGAGGACTGGGCAGCACAGGGTGAGGCTACATTGAGAACAGCATCGATTGCCGCACTTTGGCCAACTTCTTATAAGTGGTGATGAGAAGGCAAAGGCTTTTGGTGGGTTTTGTTTTTGTTTTTTGAGACAAAAAACAAAAGGTCTCGTTCTGTCACCCAGGCTGTATGTAGTGCAGTGGTGTCATCATAGTTCACTGCAGCCTCAAACTGCTGGACTCAAGTGATCCTCCCACCTCAGCTTCCCAAGTAGCTGGGACCACAGGTATGTGCCACCATGCCTGGCTAGTTTTTTCCATTTTTTTATAGAGATGGGGGTCTCACTATGTTGTCTAGACTGGTCTCAAACTCCTGCTCTCACGGGATTGTCCCGCCTTGACCTCCCAAAGTGCGGGTTTACAGGCATGAGCCACTGCACCCAGCTGGCAAAGACTTTTAATAAATGACTCCAGGTTGGTCCCACTCTGTTGGGGCCTATCTGGGCACTAGGCCCTCCAGTTTACCTCTTTGTACCCAGCTGCTTCTCCTGCCCATGGAATCATGATGTGATTGGACTTCCTTCTCAGGCTTCCCATCCTTCTTGGCTCTCATCATTGTGCTCCTGCGTCGTGGGGCTCCCCCAGCGTGTCCCATCAGAGATAGCCACTCTGCCCTCCCCCAGCATCCCCATCTCCTGGTAAGCCCTGATCCTTTGCCTTGTTGGGGTAGGAGGTTAGAGAGCCAGAGCCTGCGCAAGCAAGGTCACTGAAATGGTCTCAAAGAAGAGAAAACAGAAAATGTGAAGACTTCTTGTTGTTGCCCCACCTTTATGCTTCCCACTCTCTGAAGTCCTGCTCCCTGGAGAAACCCTCCAGTCCTTCAAGGATGGCACCTCTGTGACCTGGTCCCTGATCTGTCGGGGTCGTTGCAATTTCCTCTTAACCCTGACAGCATTTAAGCCTTTTAGGGAAATGATCACGGTCTGCACTTGTGTCAGAGTTGTCATTTTTTCAGCTTGTCTTGTCCCATTTCCTGCCCACTCACTCTATCCATGTTTTTTGAGGGCAAGATGCATCTTGAATGCTTTTAAAACACTTCAAATAAACAGGACATGGGCACTGTAGTAAATGCAAATAAGCAAAAAGAAGGAAAGAAAAATGATCAATGATGCCACCACTGTTAACATTTTGGTATGTCTTTTGTCCTTTATTTTGATATGCCTTTTTTTCTTTTTTTTTTTTTTTTTTTTTTTTTTTGAGACGGAGTCTTGCTCTGTCACCCAGGCTGGAGTGCTGTGGCGGGATCTCAGCTCACTGCAAGCTCCGCCTCCCGGGTTCATGCCATTCTCCTGCCTCAGCCTCCTGGGTAGCTGGGACTACAGGCGCCGCCACCTCGCCCGGCTAGTTTTTTTGTAGTTTTTAGTAGAGACAGGGTTTCACCGTGTTAGCCAGGGTGGTCTCGATCTCCTGACCTCGTGATCTGCCGGTCTCGGCCTCCCAAAGTGCTGGGATTACAGGCTTGAGCCACCGCGCCCGGCCGCCTTTTTTTCTTTGTATATTTATATATGTAATTTTTTAAAAGCCCCATTACATGTGCTGTTGAGCCTTGTATATGTAGTAGGCCCCCAGGAAATGTTTGTTAGATGAATAGTGAGTAAATGAGTGAAAAGTGATCTACTGAATGATTCTTTGGAAATCTTCTCAGGAGATAACTCATCCCGAGAAATAATGTGCGACTGACTCCTAAGAGGAGAACGGCTCCAGAATCTTATCTAAATGTGTAGCAAATGAAGATAATTTTGAAACTTAATTCACCAACTCATCCATTTACTTGTTGAGTACCTACCAGGTGTTGGGCTTCTATGCTGGTCATTAGGTGCAGTAATAGTGGAAGCTCTGGTGACTGATTCAGCATTTTGGAAGAGTGTAAAGACGAGTTTGTGAGAGAATTTCAGCACTGTTATGTGGGGAGGGGGGTTCCCAGCTGTTAACATTCATCCTCATGTCTGTTTGGTGGTTATAGCCTTGGAGTGGACCTGTGTCTATCAGGGGCTCTTAGCTCAGTCACTTGGCCCTGCCAACCATCCAACCTACTTTTCTTTAATTCCTGGGGCCTCCCAGGAGACTTTCCCTCTGAAGATAGAATGCACAGAATGTCAGCCGACTCTCCTGATTCTCTGGGCAGAGTGTGTTCGTATATAGCCAGCCTGGCTTACTAGTCAGTCTCTGGGGAGTTTAACAAGGATGGGGGCCCCCTGAATCCTGGCACCTCTTTGAAAACTAACAAAGCTGAAGACCAGATTCTGTGGGCAGATCAGGGCAGTCAGAGGCAAGGACCTGGGTGGGTCACCGTTTTTCAGCCTGCCAAACCCTCCCAGTCCCCTACGATACAATGTTAGGGCCTGAATGACATGGCTGCTGAAACTCTCGGCCCCAGAAACAGAAATCAGAATTAAAATTTCAAAGCCCTATATAATCTGTAAAGGTGCATGTAAACAGTATTATTGCCACCATTATGAGTACCAGAATTCTGCAAGTGCTTGGCAGTAAGGAGCCTGTGTGTTTTTAATTTCCTCTAAGACACTTAGAATAGCCATTTGGTGGCCAATATGTTCTCAATAGCTGCTGCTGAATAGTAATAATATGTGGTTTATGCAATATCCATGCTTATACCTTCAAATAAACATTTTTTCCCAAGCATTGGGACCCACGGACAACTTTGAATGGTGCACCAAAGTTCCAGAGTTCTTTATTGATCTTTTCTCTCCATTTTGGGATTTTAACAAAATGGTTGTTGGATAGTAAAATCCACATAACATGAGAGCATAGGAGCATCATTAAAGATGAGAAATTATTGGGACAATGAGATACCTGACACCAGTCAGGGTGGCTATAATAAAAAGATGGATAATAACAATTTCCACATGGAGATGTGGAAAAATCAGAACCCGCATACACCAGTGATGAAAATGTAAAGCAGTGCAGCCACTTTGGAAAGTAGTTCGGCAGTTCCTCAAAATGTTAAGAATAGATTTATCATATGACCCAGCAATTCCTCTTCTAGGTCTGTAACAGAGAGAATTGAAAGCAAGTGTACAGAAAGTTGTACATAAATGTTTGTGGCATCATTATTGATACAGCTCAAAGGTGGGAACAACCCAAATGTCCATGGATGGAGAAATGGGTAAATAAAATGTGGTACGTACATACAATGGAAGGTTATTCCATCAGAAAGAGGAGTAGATGCTGATAATGCTGCACCATGATGGACCTTGAAAACACAGCGTGGTGTGAAAGAAACAAGTCACAGAAGAATATATATGGTATGATTTTGTTGATATTAAATGTTCAGAGACAGAAATAGTGATTTCCTGGAACTGCAAGGGCATGTACGTGTGTGCGCGTGCGTGCTTGTGTGTGTGTGTGTGTGTAGGGGGAATGGGCATACAGAAAGAGAAAAGAGGGTGACTACTAAGGGGTATGGGGTTGGGGGACAAAAATGTTCTAAAATTGTGGTGATTGCACAACTCTGTAAATACACTAAAAAATATCAAGCCAGGTGCAGTGGCTCACACCTGTAATCCCAGCACTTTGAGAGGCCGAGGTGGGAGAGCCCTTGAGCTCAGGAGTTCAAGACCAGCCTGGGCAACATAGCGAGACTTCGTCTTTACTAAAAATAAAACATTTAGCCAGGTGTTGGGGTATGTGTCTGTGGTCCCAGCTACTCCCTGGGGGATGGTGGGGAGGGGTGTGGGGGTAAGGTAAGAGGATTGCTTGAATCCAGGAGGTTTTTAAAAAGCAGTTGTTTTTAAAAAAGATGATCAAGCAGACAATTTTAGAAGCAGCTCAACTTTTGTTAATGTTCATTTATCTTCTAGTTTGATCATCCTTTCATAATGAGCTCCACAACTGCAAAACTGAAGCTGTGACACCCACTACACTTGTCTCCCTGGACTCTGGAAGGGGCTGCAAGTGAGGTTTGCATCTGAGTCTTAGCCTGCCTTCCTTTCCCAGAATCCTTAGTGGGCCATTTGCCTATTCTGCAGCCTTCGCCTTGGTCCCTTAGGCTCTATAAATCACACTTGCCATTCTGATCTCTCATTTTAAAGTGATCTGAGATATTTTGTATAAAGGATGAGGCAGCACATAAAAATAACTAGTATTGTACCGATTTGTCTCATCTGGTAGTCTGTGATACATATTTGTAAAGTTCTAGCAAATGTGAGAAGCCACAGAAAATTGCCTTTTGTCCAAATACAGGAGCTAGATTTTTTCTTTTATGTTATTGATCAGTGAGGTAGGTGCAATGATATTTTATTTCATAGATTTCCTGCAGTAGCAACACCCACCCAGCCTGCTGCAACTGCCCGGCCAACTAAATGAGCCAGTCATTCTACAGGAACGTCAGCCATGGAAAAGTCAAGCTTGCTGGATTCATGGGCCAGGCAGCTCCCTTTCCCCAAACTGCAAATGCAACTTGAACTATACGACTTACTAAGGGAGCACTTTGTTACAGACAAGTTCGAAGGCTCTGTTTGACAGTTGAAGTCAGACCGTTTTGATTTTTACATAAAGATAGTTAAACATTGTCTTGACAGGTTTATTCTAATTTGGTAAAGGCAATAATTTTATGGGATGGTAACTGTTTCCTTGCAGTCATGATTCCTGCTGTTACTCTTGCATTTTCTTCTAATTGGCAGATTGATGGGTTCCCAAGAATTTGCTTAAAAACCATTTGCAGAGGAAGAGAGACAAATCAGAGGGTTGTGCTTTCTCTCCTGAAAGACCACTTCTAGTAGTGTGGGCAAAGGGTCTATTTTTACTCACAATTTACAAATTATTTTTGGCACATTAATAGACTTTTGCCTATTTAAATTTAATTTGTATGAAGGCAATAAATGTGCTTAGTTTAAAAGTCAAATAATACTACAGGACTTATGAAGAAAAACAGCAATCCTTTCCCGACTCAACCCCCTCCTCCAATTCCTGTTTCCCAAAGGAAATTCCTTTCATCTCTTTAGCCGTTCCTCCTGATATGTACCTCCATATTTCTAAATAACAACATTATACTGTTTTCTCTTTTTCACTTACAGATATTACCCACTGACGTCCTGCTATGAAAGATCAGAATTGAGCTTTCTTATATTCCTCTGCCCCGTCATCCTTGAAACATTTTTCCCGCTCTTCTGTGGAAAATCCTCTGGCTTTTGTTTATTTTTATTGTGGTTGTTGTTAATCTCATGTCTTTCTCTTTCTTGACAACAGTCTTGGTTTGGTGGAGTGCGTCTTCTAGTGACTTCTCAAAAAGTGATATATGGAAGGTACATTTTGAGACTTTGTCTTAACCCCCTCATCCTCGATTGAAAACTTAGATGAGTATAAGATCCTGGTGTGGAAATTATTTTCCCTTAGGATCAAAGGCATTTTTCCATTATCTTCTAACATTATTATTATCATTATTATTATTATTATTTTGAGGCAGGGTCTCACCCTGTCATTCAGGCTAGAATACAGTGGCATGATCACAGCTCATTGCAGCCTATATCTCCTGGGCTCAAGCAATCTTCCCACCTCAGCCTCCCAAGTAGCTGGGATGACAGGCATGTGCTACTACACCCAGCTAATTTTTTTTATTTTTACTTTTGTAGAGATGGGGTCCTATTATGCTGCCTAGGTTGGTCTGAAACTCCTGGGCTGAAGTGATCTTCCCGCCTTGGCCTGCAAAAGTGTTTGGATTGCAGGCATGAGCCACCATGCCCGGCCTGTCTTCTAATTTCTGGTATTGCTATTGAGAAGTCTGATCCCATATTTATTTTACCTGTGACCTGTTCTCTCTCTCCCTGTCAGAGTTCTCAGGATCTTTTCTTTATCCTCAGAACTCTGAAATATCATTATGAAATGCTTTGTTATGAGTCATTTTCATTAAGTATGCTGGGCTTTTCAGCCCATTCAATCTGAAATACTACATCCTTCAGGGAAATTTTTTGTATAATTTTTTGATAATTCCTTCGTCCATTTTATCTGTCCTGTCTTTCAGAAATTAGCCCTTCTGAATTGATTCTCCAATCTTCTCTTCTCAATTTCTTTGACTATTTATTCGATTTACTGTGAGAATTACTCAATTACCTTCTAATTTGTTTACTACATTTAAAATTTCTGTCATCATGGGTTTAATTTCCAAGAGCTTTGTCTTGTTTGCTGGATCTTCCTTCTTTCTAGTATCTGATTTTGCTTACTCTCTGAGGATATCAATCACTATTCTGGAAGCTTCCCCCTGCTCCTTGCATTGTTTCTGTGTCCTCTACAAAGCCTGCATCATGGGATAGCTAACTCAATGTGCAGCTTGAGCCAAAGAAACAGAAGGAAATCACGATTGAAACCTGCTTCTTTTTGCCCCTGAAGACACTGCTTCATAGTGAAACTCTTTGTAAAACATTTGACTTCTCCTTCCTTTCAGTGCTGTTGCTTTTTCCTTAATCAAGTGTCTTAATCAGATTTTAATCAAAATTGGTATTGGTCAGGACTCTGCGGAGAAACACACACACACACACACCCCCTATTGGTTCTCGTTCTCTCTCTCTCTCTCTCTCTCTCTCCATGTATATATGAAACTTGGAAACCACCTATTTTTCATTCTTGTTATGTATATGCACATGGAGAGAGTGAGAGAGATTATAAGGAATTGGCTAATGAAGGCCGGCAAGTCCCAAACCTGCAGAGTAGACCAGCAGGCTAGAGACCCAGAGAAAAGCTGATGTCGCACTTTAAGTCCAGCTATCATTTGGTGGATTTTCTTCTCTTCTAGATCTGAACTTAAAAAGAAAAGAAAAACAAACAGAAACTCTCTGAAACTGTCCTTATTCTCACAGCTTCTAATATCACCCCTGTGGGAATCCATAGTGCCTCAACGTGATTTCTAAATCGTTCTGTACACAAGACCTGGTTCTGCCTCAACTACCACCTACAGGACAGTTCCCCTTGAAGATTTTGGTGCTTCAAATGTAACACTTTCACACCAATCTAATATCAAACCAATTTTCCACAATATGAACTTCTTGCTCCAGCAGTCACTCTTCTCGCAGTCTCTCAGGTTGAGACTCAGAAACCACATGTTCATCATTCTCACCTTGTCCCAATCCAGCCATTAGCACCCAGCTGATGCTCCCTGGGAACTGTTCTCCTATTCCCTCCCCATTCGCTGTTACCCTCTCGATGTGGGACGTGCTTGGTCATGTTCTGTGCTCCAGGGACTGTAGTGAGGCCCAGCACTGTGAAAGGTATAAGACATGGTCACTGTTGAAGGAACTCACGATCTACAACCTGGAAGCACATGACACGGCTAGCTTGTAAGTCACCTCAAGTTAGGGGTGTGTCTGGGCATTGTTTAGATGCCTATTGTTGCAGGTTGGGCTACCCAGGAAGCAGGCTCTGAGACATAGATGAATTTGCAGGAGCTTTGTAGGGGGTGCTCTTGGGATGACACCTGAGGGAAGGGAGGGGAGGGAAGCAAGGTCGGGCAGGGGGAGGAGTCTAGCTGCGGTGTGGTCTCAATGGCAACCTTGGTAGATGCTAAGGAGAGTTCTAAAGCAGAACTTTTCAGAGTTGTCCCAGTTGGGGAATAGGGGCCAGGATGTTATACCTCCAAGAACCAGTCATTGGATGCAGCAGGCCACCCCGGGAAAGGGGGTGACCTTGGATGAAGCGGCTCCCCATTGGGCGAGGCAATCTCTGAGGGCTTCTTGCCAGTAGCAGTCCCTGCAGCTGTAGAGTGGCCCTTCATCCCTTAAGGGGCATGTGGGTGATGCAGGCCTGTGGCACCCACTAGACCTGTGGATGCTGGTATAGTCTCGACACCTCAGTATAGAGAACAAATAAGGGTTGAGTAAGTAAGCAATTCAGGAAGACTCAGGTAATCTTTTGGTAATCTCAGGTAATGCATTCTGTTTATTACATACCTATTCCCACTCCATTAGAATGGGTTAGGGATTGAATTAAAAAACGGTACGATCACAGGCCCTGCCTGAAAGAAAGAAGCTTATAGTCCGACAGGGGCTACCAAAAGGTAAGCAAACAGGACAACATAATGAGAATCAGAAAACAGAGGGTTATGGAGTAAAAACACATTTTAAAAGAAGTCTTAGGACATGACAAAATGCTAAATAAAAAAGAGAGGACACTGACTATGTAAGCACTCATTTTCCAGCACACACTTTTGTTATACTGGTGCCAAAAAATCCCTTGTAATTTGATTTTTAAAGTAAGCAATTTTTTAAGTTGCCAGTCACCTAGAAACAATAAATGCACTGAACTTTTTATCAGTCAAAGTTCCTTCCCCCTGTCTTCTTACGGCATTTTTTTCTTTTCTGAGTATGAAAGTTTTACAAATATATACATGGAAAAATTACTGGAAAGAAATTCATCAGAATGTTAACAGTGCTTATAACCCCCAAGTTGTCAATTTACATGTATTTTTTCCCTTTAAGTTTTTTTTTTTATTTCCCATATTTTCTACAAGTGTGAATGACTTTTATAATCAAGCGAAATATACTTTTTAAATATAGGGTGAAAGTGTTGTGACAAAACTGTGTGAACACAGAAGACGAAAACGCAGAGCAGCAGGTGAGGGAGAGCTTCCTGGACGAGGTGTCACCTGCACCAAGCATTCAAGGTGAGCTGGGGCTGGGTGAGGAAAGGATGGTGTGCATGGTGCTGCACTTGAAGGGCACAGGCAGAAAGAACAAAACGTGCCATGAGTGTGAAGAAGCCCTAGAGTGTGAAGAAGCATGTTGGGTGAAAGGCTGAGAAACAGGGAGCCCTTGAGAGGGAAGAGATGAGGCTAGAAGGGCAAGAAAGGGCAGAGGATGAAGGGCCCCGAGGGATTAGGGATGCCGATCTGGAAGCCCACGCCAGATACTTGCACTCAACCTCTTCCAGCTTAAAAGGCTTCATGACTGAACAGGGTATTGATTAATGGATGCTGTTTTGTGGAACTAATTTAGAAGTAAAAACTGATTTAGAGTGAAAAGCTTCATGCTTGACATGAAGTTTCTCAGCCTAAGCAAGGTGACCTGACTCAGGCAGAGAAAGTGGTCTGTCAATGCGAGAGATGATATAGACATGACTACACACACACACACACACACACACACACACACACACACACACACCACCCTACACCCTTAAGACTCTGGAATCTATATTTAAGGGAAAAAAAAGAAGAAAAGAACCAGCTCAGGTTCACTTTGCATACTTTAAAAGTAATAACCAAGATTTGCAGGTAGCCCTTATCCAGGGATCTGAACTCTCCACAGGTCATTAACAATGTTAACTGTTAGCAGCCTGGGAATCCATTAAAAACACATGGCGGGGGCTGTGGTCATCTAATGCTGCAGGAATGCATTTGGCTGAGCACTTAACTCGCCTTTGCAGAACTCAGCACCTCTCTGTCGTCCTGTGTGCCAGCTGGGCTGGGTGCGCTGGAGACGCCCTTAGGGCTGTTTTATCTGGGGACACCCACGCTATTAGCACCCACACTCGTTTCCGGTTCCTGCCTCAATTTTGTCTGTGTCTGGGAAGAACTAGTGGGCACTGCAGGCCACTGGTTTTTTTCTTAGCCCAGTCCCTCCTTCCCTATCCCTGTGGCACTCACTGCCTACTTGGACTCTTACTTCATCCAATCAGGATCTGCAATCCGCTTCCACTTGCAACTTTGCTCCCCTCCTACTTGCTTGCACCTGGCCACCTGGGCGATCTCTGAAGCAGAGATGAAGGAGTCCTTTACTGGCTCCAAACTTGAATGACCCCCAGTTACCTGTGGCAGAGTCCGACTTCCCTACCATTTTTTACATGCACCTCCTACATCTAAGGTCCTTCATGGTCTGGCCAGATCTTACCTCTGCAGACCTGTCACCTACCATCCCCCTTGGACTCCCTCCATGCCAGCTGGCCAGGAGCACCCTGTCCACCGAGGACAGACATTGCCGGTTCCCCCCGAGGACACTGCTCACACTTAGCTATTAAGTTGGTGCAAAAGTAATGACAGTTTTTGTCATTTTTTAAAAAAAGTAATTGCAAAAACTACAATTACTTTTGCACCAACCTTTTCCAACCTTTTTTTTTGCCTTCTTCTCTGCCAGGATGTGGTGGAAAGGATAGGCTTCAGAATCAGACTGGCCTGGATTTTAATCCTGTATTAGCATCACTAAACATGTGATCTAGAACAAGGTATTTCATCTCCCTACACTTCCTCATTTGTAAAGCAAGGATCTTATTCTCTCCCTCAGAAGGCTGTTGTGAGGATTATATCCGATGTTTATGTAACACAATGTACAGCGGGACATATCCTGTTGTCTTAGGTTTTGACTGAATTTCCAAATGGAGACATCTGTATTTGAAAGAGTGGAACAAGAAACGTCCCTCCGGATTCACAAAGGGATTCAGCAAGCATGACCCTAGTAGACTTTGCAAGAGGAGGCTAGAGTTTCACTGCACTTCATACGGCTTACATATTAAGTTTACCAGGTAGCCACATGGAGGCCCTACTTCACTGGAGGGGAGAAGGCAGAAACCTCCCTCATGATATATGGCAAAGCCTTTTCTAAAATACCTTCCTGCAACCCGCCCCCCCATATATATAAAATATTTATTTATTTATTTAATTTATTTATTTATTAGAGACAAGCTCTTGCTGTCACTTAGGCTGGATTGCAGTGGTGAGATCATAGCTCACTGCAGCCTCAAACTCCCGGGCTCAAGCGATCCTCCTGCCTCAGCCTTGTGAGTAGCTGGTACGTCAGTCATGCACCACTGTGCCTGGTGTCTTTACACAAATAAAGATGTTAGTTAAAAATCATGAAACCACAACACATGAAAGTTTCAAGGTGGAAAGGCAGAGAAAGGCAGCTGATTCCTGACAGAATGACAGGGCAGTGGCCAGGGTTGAGGTGGCAGTAGCCAAAGTGTCTTTTTTTCAAAATCTCTGCTGAGAATGTACTGTCCATCTTCTTCTAGTCAGGGATTGACTAGTTGGTTGTAAGGTTGCCAGCTTGCTCAAATAAAGACAGCAGACTATTAAACAGGTATAGCAGTGGCTCATGGAAGTCAGGAGCAGCTGGTCTTCATGGGGATTACAGACGGCAGCTGGGAAGCTGTCAGGGACTCGGGCAGATCTAAACTGGATACGAGTCTGAAGTTTTGTTTTAGGATGACTTGGACCTTATCATGTCTGCAATTAGGACTGTTTTATTTCTATTTGTAGAGGCTGGGTATCATTCTGTCATCCAGGCTGGAGTGCAGTGGCATGATCTTAGCTCGCTGCAGCCTCAAACTCCTGGGCTCAAGTAATCCTCATGCCTCAGCCTCCCAAAGTGCTGGGATTACAGGCATGAGCCACAAAGCCTGGCCAGGACTGTTTTAATAGCTGAAAGTGACCGGGAGAGGCAGGCATCTAATATTGTCCAATTTCTGACAGACTGTGTTTGAAGGAGATAAATTAGGAAGCTTCCAGATTAAAGCCTACTTCTTTGAGTCCATTTAGTGAATAATTCTCTGCTACATGTAAAAACATTTAGCACAATATTTAGCATATAATAAGTGCTCAATATAGTAGACACAGTTATTGTAGTATTTGCACCTGGTGCCTGGCACACAGTATTATTATTAAATAGTGTTATTTAGTAATAATAATATTGTTATTATCCAGGTACACATCTCTCCCCCAGCTAGACTGGTACTCCGTTTGCTGAATTAATTTTGGCAGGTAGGGGAAGAACAGGCAGTTTGAACATGAATTCTTTGCACTCACCAATGAAGAGACATGATGTACACAGAAAATAGTGGGAACTAGAAGAATTTGTTCAGTAGCAGAGCGCTATGTTTGTTGGCTCTGACAGCTGTATCTGGCTCAGATACCTGGAATTCTGCATTCTCTTCAGAATAACTTCTAACAAGAAGTAGGGGCAATAAGATACATACAAAAGAGAGAGAATGGAAGAAAAAGGACATTTCTCCTGGTCCACACTGTGCCAGAGACCGTGCTGAGCCCTTTTCATTTGTTGTCTCATACAATGAGATGCAATAACATGTGTGAATTGTGGCTGGCATTACCCCAATAAAACACGGATACATTTTTAAAACGTGCAATGCTTGTACAGAGAATGATGAGCCTATTTTTTCCATTATAATTTTTGTGTAAACATGAAATGACAAGAGTTTAAAGATGGAGCCTCCCTGAGCACAAGCTTAAGAGTTCCAAATATAATCAAAATAGTTTTATTTATTTTCTTGCCTAAGTGGCTTCTCCCAGGAGGACAGCAGTTGCATTTCCTTCATTGTGTGCAGCAGTGGTTGCAAATGAATGTGCTTTACCATCAAAACAACTCTATGCACCTCTGCAAGGGTAGTTATCTCATTCAATAATAGGTACAGCCTAGAGACAGTGCAGTTTTAAACCCAAATCTTAGAAATTCCGAGGAATTAGTCACTCACTTGATGAGTAGGAAAGGGTAAGACTGCAATAAAAACAACACCTTGTTCCAAATATCTCCTTTATGCTTCTAAACTTCACCTAATCCATAGGCTAGTGTGAGTGGATGCATGTGATAAATGGAGACAGAAGGTGAAGAATGGGAAAGTTATGAAGAATTAACAAGTTCTTCAACCTAGAGTTGGGTTAAGGTTGTGAACATAAGCTGGAGAATGCCTTTACTTTCAAATTGGAATGGGAAGATAAAAGCCTAAGAAAAAGTCATAGAAATTTAGATTTATAGATAATTTTGGTATCAACATATATTTGAAGTGCATTACATCAATGATGTCTTAGAAGATTCAAGTCATTGCTATACACAAACCTATGGAACTAAGTCACACCAAAACAAAAATCTGTTAAATAAATAGATTTTTTCCTACCTGATGTTTGTTAGCCAGGGCATATTTTTCTGCTTAGCAATTGCTTATATGAAAAACTACTGGTTCTAGAACAAACATTTCTGGTTTTTAGTTCATGTCTGTGTGTAGAGAGAGAGAAAGAAAAAGCACAGTTTATTGGGAAGTAGAGTGTTGCACAGTGACCGACAGACAAAGGCAGCCCAGTGGACGTCTTACACATCATACTCCAAAAGACTCACAGGATGTGTTGTTCATAAAAATAAACTGGAACACGAATTCCTCTGGGCAACTCCCCCAACCTCATCCCTTTCAGGGCTTGGGAAATCTCCCAGCCATTTTCCTGATGGCAACTGTGGTTCACTAGAGACAGAGCCCCTTGGGGGTGTCTTCCTGTTCTTTATAAAGAACATTTTCTTGAGATTTTTTGAAGGTTTCATTATTACTTTCATTCCATGTTCTCTTAAGGCCATCAGACTAGCTTCTGTGCAAATTGCCTTGATGTCAAGTGTCAAGTTGTTCCAGGGTTACATCATTGGCCAGTGTCATGCTGCTTGTGTGCATGTGAAAGATGCACTTCTTAGTCTTTTCATCAGGCAGGGGGAACTCGAGCTTCCTGTCAATGTAGCCTGGTCTGATAAGTGCTAGATCCAAAGTTTCTATTCAGCTTGTGGATATGATAACTTTCACATCTCCCCTTGAATCAAATCCATCCAACTGGTTCAACATTTCCAACATTATTTGCTGAATTTCTTTCTCACTACCAGAATTTGAGTCATATCTTTTGTCCCAATAGCATCGATTTCATCAGTAAACATGATGGAAGGTGCATGTTTTTCAGCAACTAGAAACAATTCCCATGTGAGTTTGGGCCCATTACATAGGTATTTCTTAATAAATTCAGAGCTGATCACTTGCAAGAGAGTGACTAAGGTGTGGTTTGCTACTGCTTTGGTTAACAAGGTTTCACCTGTGTCAGGTGGACAATAGTGAATGACCCCCTTAGGGGGCTTTATACCCATCTCTTCATAATATTCAGAATGGATTCCTTAATTTCCTGAATTTGGCTGTCCAACCCCCCAAAATCAGCATAGGTCTCCTGGGGGGTCTTTTCCACCTTCATCATTGTGACTAGGGGATCCGTGTCATCCATCAGCAACCCATATCACGGCATGCACCTTGTGGTTGAGCAGGAACCAAGCAGCCATGTTCCAGCAGATCCTTGTCTACAAATCAAAGAATGCTGACATAGTGCTCTGAGCCCACAGATGTAGACATGATGGCGTGATTGTCTTCAATACTCTCTTCCAAGGTTCCTACTGACACCAGGCTCCCCTCAGATCATCCACTTTTGATCTTTCCTCCTCTTGCTTTCCTTCTAATAGTTTCATTTGTTCCTGATTTCTAATGAATTCTTCCTTCATGAGAAGACAGTCTTTAATTCCAACTTTCAATCGTTTTAACTCGCACTGAGTGTGAGGTGTCATCAGTGGCAGTTTGCTGGCAGCATCTGGTCCCTTGATTTTCTTCTTCCTCACTCTAGCTGGTATAGGAGGTTCACATTTCTTTTTCTTGTCCTTGTCATCCTTCTTGCCAGCTCCAAGACCATAACCACCACTCTGACTTTGACCCATCTTGCCGTGGCCACTCAAGCTGCCTAGTTTTTTAAATTTTTTGTACAGATGAGGTCTTGCTATGTTGCCTGGGCTAGTTTTGAACTCCTGGGCTCAAGCGATCCTTTTGCCAAAGTGCTGGGATTACAGATGTGAGCCATCGCACCCGTCATAGAACAAACATTTCTTGACATGGATACAACTATACTAAGATAGTTGTATCTGGAAAGAATTTGCTTCCAGAGACTTGGCTTTTAAAAGCCTACTGAAGATAGAAGGTGAAGTCAGCCATAAGTACATCTACATGATTTGGTTCAGTAAAATTCCATGTACTCTGTGAAGCTATTATTTTATCTCTCACTACCTGTGTTGAACAATTCTAAAACATAACTATTTTGTTTACTTGGTTTCAGGTTTATATGGAAAAGTGGGCATAATAACTCCTCTGTAGCTCACAACTCATGGGATGTGTGGCTAGAAGTCTTAGGTTAGCGTCCCGAATTGTTCTAAGTGGCTCTGTGAGAATCTCTGTGGCAGGCACAGCTAGCAGCCTACTAGTTAGTACTCCCTTTTCACCTTCCATTTCAGAAACATTTTATCTAGAGCAGCAATGTGTCCTACTCAAAATACTCACATCCCCACACTTCCTTGCAGCTGGGGCTGATACTTCATTTTCTAATTATCTTATTACTACTGAGTAATCCCTTTAATTGCAAGCATTGTTCTAATCTTGATTTTATTCACAGGATATTACATTAAAAAGGAAATAGTGATTTCACCAAGACCCCAGTGAGATGACCCAGGCTAAACCTTTGCCCACAACTTATTGTCCACTTATCTGAAAAGGAGTCATTCTAGAACTAAGCTTCATTTGAAGTGTAGCATTAGGGAGCTTTGACACTAGAGCAAGATCCTTAGCAGAAGAATGAATCAGGGTTTAAATGAGGAAATCTTTAATTCAGAAAAAAGTGTTTAACATTTAATAAGATTTCAAATAATGTTCACTGTTGGCTTTTTAAAAATAAACACCCCGGCCAGGCCAAGTGGCTCACACCTGTAATCCCAGCACTTTGGGAGGCCGAGGTGAGCGGATCATGAGGTCAGGAGTTCAAGACCAGCCTGGCCAACATGGTGAAACCCCGTCTCTACTAAAAACACAAAAATTAGCTGGGCATTGTGGCACACGTCTGTAATCCCAGCTATGTGGGAGGCTGAGCCAGGAGAATTGCTTGAACCCGGGAGGCAGAGGTTGCAGTGAGCTGAGATCGCGCCATTGCACTCCAGCCTGGGCAACAGGGCAAGACTATGTCTCTAAATAAATAAATAAGACCCCAAGATTGAAGAATCATAGATACTTTAAAATTTTTCTTTATATTTTCCATATGTTTCAAATTTTCTACAGTGAAGATCTACTACTTGATAACCAGAAAATAAAGATATTTTGCAGTATAATAAAAGAGTTTAGAAGAAAAAAGAAAGGCCCAATAAATATAATTTCCTTAGAGAACACTAGACATTACATAGGATAATATTAAGAAAAACATCAACCTTAACATTTCCATCAGGTGTGTTTTTGAATGTCAGTTGCAGTTTGTTTCTGCCATGTGTGTGTTCCAAGTAGCTGAAGTTTTTAATGTCCAAGAATTCAATAGTGTACTCTGGAAAATTCCCACTGATCTAATAATTTTTCTCCTTATGGACAGGCATGAAAAGCCCATTATCTTCAATGCAGAATTCTGCTCACAGAAATGGCCTAATCTTGTTGGAAACAATAAGAATTGAGCAATCTAAATAACTCCAGCCTAACACTAGTATGACATTTGGTTAGGGAAGCTGTCCCAAGAGAAATGTAAACTATTTGAAAACATTCTGTTACCAAAACTTGGACATAAAAGGAATGACAAATGGACTGGATGCAACAACTTAATTCTAAGCACGCATGGGTTTGGCTGCTGAGAATGCATTTTAACATGTACTATTTTTCATGTTCTCTTATATGGATATCATCCCTACCATATGAAGAAAGATCAATTGACATTTACTACTTGCCGAAGAACAGGTTAGAAGCAATCAGCAACCTCACTCCTGGCCTGGAATCAAGCCGAGTGAGTCACAGAGTCCTGGACCTTGAGAGTCCCATCCAACTTCCCTCCCCAAGTACACCCCTGGGGACCAATTACAACCATCTGCTTAAGAGTTATTACTGTGTCCCACAAATTAAAAGCTACAAATTGTCAAACAGAAGGAATACAAAAACAGACTAAAACGACTACATCTTAAACCATTTGTAGAATGAATAATCCCCAGACAGCTTTGGATGCGTGTGGCTGAGACCTTAGAAGGTGCAAGTCAAGTGTGAGGGAGTGACGGGCAGAGGCTTTGTTTCCATTCAAATGGGACGATAGATGGGTCCAGGAACCCCAGACGGTGTGTGGATGCTATTGCTACATCGTCCCTGCCTACAGTCCAGCTCCATTTGGGAGAATGTGTACAAAGGCTTTTTGGTCTGAGTGGTTTCTTTATGGGCAGATTTACTCTTGCAAGACATGTTTTAAGGCAAAGGAAGTGTAATAGGAAACCTGCAGCATGTTAAGAGTTAGCTATTCTCTTGGAAAAAGTGGAATGATTCAGTGAACACTTTGAAGCATGCAATGTGTGATCAATATGTGAGAAGAGGGGATCAAGATGAGGAAATCCTAACTAGGAAAAGACAAGAGAAGAGGATTTCAGTGTTAACACCATTTAAAAGCCAAGCATCCCTCTGATAATGAACTCTTGCTACAAACCACAAGGGACAACTGCCTTTTGCTTTATTAAAAAATAAAAAGATGGGGATGTCTAGACAAGAAATATATTAGAGATCATGTCTTAAATGTTCTTGTATTGGAAGATATAAAACCATACACCCTCCTTTCTCACTTTCCTGCTTCTTTACAACCAAAGCCCAAGAAGGAAAAAATCGTGGAAGAAATTGTCTGGGTCCCAGGGCCATTCCCACATACAGGAAAAGCAGGCGCCTCCATGTGACTGAAAGATTCCTTCTCATCTTCTTTTTAAAATAGTGAGTGTGTGGAGGGTTGGGTCTGTGTTGGATTTTTAAACCCCTCCCTCGTAGCGCTATATCAGCCACAGAGCAGTCTCTCAGTAAATGCTAGGTGAAAGGAATGAATGGAATGGAATTATTATGACTTAGACTTTTTGTTGTTCTTATTCTTTAAGTCATATTTTCTGTGAGTTGCTGTTTAGATTGGAGTTTTAACAAGAATCATACACATGGCTGAGGACAGAATAAAGAAATATGAAGAATGAGGACTGGAGAGTGTGGGATAAAGAGTGTGATGTGGCTGCAGCTGCCTCATCCCTTAAATGAGGAAGGTGGGCGAGAATGACCTCTAAGTTCCTTCTAGCTTCAAAGATTGTGAGTTTTCCTGCATCCTCCCATCTCATTAATACTTTAGCTTTAAGCACCTCCCAATTCAAATCTCCTCTGCAATATTGCCTTTTCTATCCATTCCATCACTGTTAATCTAACATATTGGCATACCCAACAAAATGGGGACTTCAAATGTTTTATTAAAGTATGAGATATCTCTATAACAGAATGCTGTCAACAGTGTGGCTGTTAACATTGACAATGCCACTGGATGGCATTGTTCATAATTTTTAAAAAGTTTAAAACAATGATATGATAATATATTAACCCTGGAATATCTGGAAGGAAGGAGAGTCACCAATATGGTGATTATCCATGAATGGTGGGATTACGGGTGGTTTTTATATTTCTTTTCAAGTGAATGCATTTTCTAGGATTTTTTTACAATGAATATAAGTTTCTTATGTTACAAAAATAGGAAAGAAATCAAAGACTTCATCTCAAATGATTCTAAAAATGATGGCCTGAGCTATTCTTTACTTTTTCTTTTCTTTTTTTTTTGGACACGGTCTTGCTCAATTGCCCAGGCTGGAGTGCAGTGGCATGATCATAGCTCACTGCAGCCTCAAACTCCTGGGATCAAGGGATCTTCCTGCCTCAACCTCTCAAATAGCTGAGATTACAGGTGCCTGCCACTATGCCTGGCTAATATTTTTTTCAGAAGGTTTTGCTATGTTTCCCAGGCTGGTCTCGAACTCATGGCCTCAAGTGATCCTCCCATCTTGGCCTCCCAAAGTGCTAGGATTACAGGTGTGAGTCACCGTACCTGGCCTCATTTTTTACTTGCTATGGAAGGAGATTCTATGCCTTCCATTTATTCATTGAAGGCCGCTGGGGTTTCTTGTTGTTTTCACAGCAGGACTAAAGCTCTCCACTTCCAGAATTCACCTCCAGTTTGCTTTGGCACCACTTTCGCTCAGGCTCTTCACAAGCATTGCCTCTTCCCCAACTGTTCTGTGCCAGATCCACTGAGATCCGCCTAGTTCTGCCTCCTCTCATGGAGCTGGAAGGCTGATAGCTAAACTCTCAGACTCCTAGACTATGGTTCTGGATGTGATTTAGATTCTGCAGTGAGATGCCCTTGCATAAAGATTAGAAAGAGAGAAGCAGAGGCCATCTTCCTGCAGCAGTGCTGCCTGACGAGCAAGCACTGTTGGCAGCAGCTGGTCTCTAACAGTTTCTTGGGTGTAGGATGACTGTGGCAGCAGCCAGAGCAGAGGCAGTTCAGTTTCTGGCAGTTTCCTGACCTCTTCATCATAGCTGCTGTGATGTGACCTTGAAGCCAATCATCTAGCCTAGCGACACCATGACTCATTCCTCCAGCCCCTCCAGTGACTTGTAGGAACCTCATTCCCTGTATTTCATTCCTTTCTTTTTGATGTGCCTGAAGTTGTCCCATCTCATCCCCCAGGATAGAGCCCTGCTTCAGATCCCATCTGCTTCATGAAGCTCACTGAAGATTTTGGGAGTCTAATAATGGCCTCACCTTGTGGATCTTGATTCCACAAGAATAGAGCAGTGACAACAAGCTGGGAGGGCCCCTGTGCAGGGCTGGAGGAAAAGGAAAGGAGGCCTGAGAGGATCCTGGGGCTTTTGTTTTCTCTTTGAGGTTTCATGTTAAAGGTTCCTTGAACAAAGTGTTCCACAGCTACAGGAGCTTTGAAACCCTCTTCTTTTTTTGACATACAGTCTCACTCTGTCGCCCAGGCTGGAGTGCAATGACATGATCTCAGCTCACCGCAACCTCAGCCTCCTGGGTTCAAGTGATTCTCCTGCCTCAGCCCTCCGAGTAGCTGGGATTACAGGCATGTGCCACCACACCTGGCTAATTTTTGTATTTTTAGTAGAGACGGAGTTTCACCACATTGGCCAGGCTGGTCTTGAACTCCTGACCTCGGGTGATCCACCCACCTCGGCCTCCCAAAGTGCTGGGATTACAGATGTGAGCCACTGCACCCGGCTAGACTACTCTTAAGAATCTTTGTGCACAGAACATCTGAGATGTTGCAACCCAAAGGAATAGAGACAAGAATAGGGTTCATTCTATGCTTTCCTTGAGATGAGGGACTTGCATGTTTCATTGCAACTCCTTTCAGGGATATAAACCGTCACAACCTCCTGATTCAGTTAAGCCAGGCCCCATCTTCAGTGACACTGTCAACAGTTGGTCACCATCCTCTCTTTAGCAGCCTCTCCAGTCTAGCGGTCCCTCTTCTCTTCGTTTTCAAATTTGTGACCATTCAAAGTGAAATTTGAAAATTTCTGCAATAGGATTGGATTTATATTATTTTGTACAGAAGGCTAGAATTGCAAGAAAATTGATTTCTAACCAGACCCTGCTGTGCCCTGTCTCATCACAGTAAGGCACAGTAAATGAGAGGTTGAGATAGAAATGCCATTTTTTACCCATCAAGTTGAGTACTTCATCTGACATACCTACAAAACCAATAGCTGCAGATTTAACACATTTTTCCATAAATACATTTCTCTGTAAATCTAGACTCACAAATACAAAAAAAAAAAATTAAAGTGCAGCTCCTATAGATGTAAGAATCATCTCTCAGTCCTGAAAGATGAAATTTTTAAAAGAACTATGATGATGATGATGATGATAATGATTCATGTTAACACACCTTTCATCAAAAGCATTCCAGTAACATTTTAAACTTCATGTAGGGGTTGCATCAGGTATTTCTGGTCATCACTGTCTTTGGGGTGAAGCATAGCAACTGTTCCATGACATGGCTAATGCCTGGTGATTATAATGTTGGAAGCATTGGAGAATCTGGTCTCCAAAGAAATGCTAAGAAGCAAAAAAGTAACTCTGGGCAGTATTACACAGAATACCTGTATAAAATACCTGGCAGTATTTTTTTTTAATATTATGGACTTTTTAGAAGCATGTCAATCACATGTATTAGAGAGACTTCCTTTACCCGCCCCCTTGACATACACTCGCCGAAGTTTGTGTTTGGTACCAACCCATGGGGAAGACTGTTTCCTTCCAAAGGGACATCTCATGTGAGTTTGCATTTAGGCTTGAAATTTGGGTGGCAGACACACGCAAAATAACTAAGTCAATAGGTGTTCAGAGAATTGGGAGAATATAGAATAATGTAGCATTATTATTATTTTAATTGAGTATAATTGCCTTATTAATCAGTATTTGCATAATACTTGGTAAAGCACTTAGCTAATACATGGTTATATTCGCAATTTAATTCACCCAGAATATTTCTATTCAGCATTTATATAGCACCTATTGGTTTATGATGCTAATATAGTAGATTCATGTTTCTGTTAAGGCTTAAATGAAATAAGTTGAAAGCCAAGTCCATTATATTACCTTCTTTATACAGAACCTTTCATCATGAAGGATTCCAAATTGCTTTACAAAGTACAGTGAAACCCTTTTACAATGAATTCCTAAGGGGACAGCTAGAGCAGTGTTAGCTGTGGCATTTCATTGTATGAGCACTGTATTCAGCATTATGGGATTGATGGGGAAGGAGCAGATTTTAAAATTGGTATAGCCCTTGGGAACTCAGATTGTGTTATTTGCCAAGATGTCTGCAGTCCAGAGCAAAGGAAAAGTTAAGCTGTTATTGACCTATGAATGAAATTTTTAGGCTTACAATATAAAGAATGAACAAGGAAAGCATTTAATACAAAAACCCCCACCTTAATACAGTGTTAGAAATACATCATATACAGAGAATCTGCTAACAAATATCATGTGATAATTAACAGATTTTTTTCAAGAACTCATTCAGTTTTCCTTTTTTTAAAATATTTTGCTCAGATGTAACATTCAGAAAAGTGCACAAATTGCAATGTGGCATATCAATAGATTTTCACAAGTGAACTCACCTGTGTAACCTGTGTACAGTTGAAGAAACACAATGTTACCAGGATACCCAGGGATCCCCATATGCCCTCTTCCTAGTTATTACCCAATTATAGGGACCACTCACTAGACTTTCAATATAGTAGACTGGTTTTGCCCGGTTTTGAGCTTTATGCAAAAGGAGCTGCACAGTATGTACTCTTTTTTGAAAGCTTCTTTTTCTCAATATTATGTCTGTGAGTTTACACACATAAGTATTTAGCAATAGTTAATTGACTTTGATTACTCTAGAGTAATTCATTGTATGAAGGTCCTGTAATTTATTCAATAAAAGACATATATATAAAATATATTAAGAACTCAAATCAGTAAGACAAAAGGAGACAAGTCAACAGAAAAGGGGACAAAAGTTTGATTAGTTACTTTGACAGAAGTGAAAAGATGATCAGTCTCATTAGTTATCAGGGAAATGCAAACTAAAACACCAGATACCATTATACTCCCATCATAATGCTAAAAGGAAAAAGACTGACAATACCAGATGTTGGGAGGATGTGGTGATTTTTCACAGAGTGCTAGCTGAAATATAACATGGCACAACTACTTTGGAAAACTGACAGTTTTCTACAAACTGAAACATCTACCCTATTCCTCTTCCACTCCTAGGTACTTAAGAGAAATAAAAATACATGTTCGTATAAATATATGTGCAAGAATGTTCATACAACTTTATACATACAGCCTCTAGCTTCAATCAGGAAATAACCAGAATGACCATCAAAAGCATATTGGATAAGTAATTTTTTCTTTTTAATATGACAAAAAAGCTTTGTTAGCAAGCAGAAAAAAAAGGCAGCAACAAGGATTAGTGCAGAAGTTAGTAAAATAGAGAACAGAAAAACAATACAGAAAAATCAATAAAACTGAAGGTTAGTTCTTTGAAAAGATCAACAAAATTGACAAACTTTTAGCCAGACTAAACAGGAAAAAAAGAGATAAATCTCAAAAATGAAAGAGGGACATTACTGCTGATGTTCCAGAAATAAAAATTATAAGGGAATACTATAAAAAATTGGATGCCAACAAACTAGATAACTGAGATCAAATGGACAAATTCCTGTATCAAATGGACATATTCCTGGAAAGACAGACACAACCAAACTTACCTGAGAATAGAAAACGTGAATAAACCTAAAATAAGTAGAAATTAAATTAGTAATCAAAAAGCTTCCTACAAAGAAAAGCCCAGGATCAGTTGACTTCATTGATGAATTCTACCAAACATTTTAAAAAGAATTGACACCAATTCTTCACACATTTTTCCAAAAAATAGAAGAGAAGGGGAGACTTCCCAACTCGCTCTGAGGCCAGTATTACTCTGAAGGCAAAATCAGACAAAGACATGGCAAGAAAAGAAAAATTATGTATCAGTATCACTTGGAATACAGGCACAAAAGTCTTTGACAAAATATTAGGATAGGTAATATAGAAAAATAATTATATACTACACTCAAGTGGGACTGTCCTAGGGATGCAAAGTTGGTTTAACATTGGATGGTCCAAGATGGCTGAATAGGAATAGCTTCGGTCTGCAGCTCCCAGAATGACTGACGCAGAAGACGGTGATTTCTGCATTTCCAACTGAGGTACCTGGTTCATTGCACTGGGACTGGTTGGACAGTGAGTGCAGCCCACAGAGAGCAAGCTGAAGCAGGGTGGGGCATCGCCTCACCTGGGAAGCACAAGGGGTTGGGGCATTTCCCTTTCCCAGCCAAGGGAAGCCATGACAGACTGTACCTGGAAAAACGGGACACTCCTGCCCAAATACTGTGCTTTTCCCACAGTCTTAGCAACCAGCAGACCAGGAGATTCTCTCCCGTGCCTGGCTCGATGGGTCCCATGCCCATGGAGCCTTGCTCACGGCTAGCACAGCAATCTGAGATCAACCTCCAAGGCTGCAGCCTGGCGGGGGGAGGGGCATCCACCATTGCTGAGGCTTGAGTAGGCAAACAAAATGGCCCGGAAGCTCGAACTGGGCGGAGCCCACCGCAGCTCAGCAAGGCCTACTGCCTCTATAAACTCCACCTCAACAAAAGGCAGCAGAAACTTCTGCAGACTTAAACGTCCCTGTCTGACAGCTCTGAAGAGAGCAATGGTTCTGAGAATGGCGTTAGGGTTCTGAGAATGGCGTTAGGGTTCTGAGAATGGACAGACTGCCTCCTTGAGTGGGTCCCTGACCCCCAATATAGCCTAACTGGGAGACATCTCCCAGTAGGGACCAACTGACACCTCATACAGGCGGGTGTCCCTCTGGGACAAAGCTTCCAGAGGAAGGATCAATCAGCAATATTTGCTGTTCTGCAGCTTCCACTGGCAAACCGCGTCTGGAGTGGACCTCCAGCAAACTCCAACAGACCTGCAGCTGAGGGACCTGACTGTTAGAAAGAAAACTAACAAACAGAAATGAATAGCAGCAACATCAACAAAAAGGACAACCATACCAAAATCCCATCTGTAGGTCACCAACATCAAAGACCAAAGGTAGATAAAACCACAAAGATGGGGAGAAACTAGAGCAGAAAAGCTGAAAATTCTAAAAACCAGAGCACCTCTTCTCCTCCAAAGGTTCACAGCTCCTTGCCAGCAACGAAACAAAGCTGGATAGAGAATGACTTTGACAAGTAGACAAAAGTAGGCTTCAGAAGGTCGTTAATAACAAAGTTCTCCAAGCTAAAGGAGCATGTTCTAACCCACCGCAAGGAAGCTGAAAACCTTGAAAAAAGGTTAGACAAATGGCTGATTAGAATAAACAGTGTAGAGAAGACCTCAAATAACTGATGGAGCTGAAAACCATGGCACAAGAACTTTGTGATGCATGCACAAGCTTCAGTAGCCAATCCAATCAAGTGGAAGAAAGGATATCAGTGATTGAAGATCAAATTAATGAAATAAAGTGAGAAGACAAGATTAAAGAAAAAAGAGTAAAAAGAAATGAACAAAGCCTCCAAGAAATATGGGACTATGTGAAAAGACCAAATTGGTTTGATTGGTGTACCTGAAAGTGATGGGGAGAATGGAATCAAGTTGGAAAACACTCTTCAGGATATTATCCAGGAGAACTTCCCCAGCCTAGCAAGGCAGGCCAACATTCAAATACAGGAAATACAGAGACCACCACGAAGATACTCCTTGAGAAGAGCAACCCCAAACCACATAATTGTCCAATTCACCAAGGTTGAAATGAAGGGAAAAATGTTAAGGGCATCCAGAGAGAAAGGTTGGGTTACCCACAAAAAGAAGCCCATCAGACTAACAGCAGATCCCTTGGAAGAAATCCTACAAGCCGGAAGAGAGTGGGGGCCAATATTCAACATTCGTAAAGAAAAGAATTTTCAACCCAGAATTTCATATCCAGCCAAACTAAGCTTCATAAGTGAAGGGGAAATAAAATCTTTTACAGACAAGCAAATGCTGAGAGAGTTTGTCACCACCAGGCCTGCCTTACAAGAGCTCCTGAAGGAAGCACTAAACATGGGAAGGAACAACTGGTACCAGCCACTGCAAAAACATGCCAAATTGTAAAGACCATCGATGCTATGAAGAAACTGCATCAATTAACGGGTAAAACACAGTCAAGCTGTGTTAGTCGACAGGACCATTTACATTTCAGGACAGATAGGCATGGACCCTTCAAGTGGACAGCTTGTGTCAGGAGGGGTAGCAGAAGAAGCTAAACAAGCTCTTAAAAACATGGGTGAAATTCTGAAAGCTGCAGGCTGTGACTTCACTAATGCAGTGAAAACAACTGTTCTCCTGGCTGACATAAATGACTTCAATACTGTCAGTGAAATCTACAAACAGTATTTCAAGAGTAATTTTCCTGCTAGAGCTGCTTACCAGGTTGCTGCTTTGCCCAAAGGTAGCCGAATTGAAATTGAAGCAGTAGCTGTACAAGGACTGCTGACAACAGCATCACTGTAAGTGGGCCAGTGCTTTGTAGTCTGGAATTGTTAACATTTTAATTTTTACAACTGATGTAACATCTTAATTAACCTTTTAATTTTCACAATTGATGACCATGTGAGCTTGATGAAAATATCTGAAGTTATTATGGAAATACCATGTAATAGGGAGAACTGAACATGAACTGAAGATTAGAGAGGGTATCCAGGTACTGTTTTAAATTACACCTGTATTACTGAATATAGGAAAGAGATACCCATTACATAGTTACTCAATAAATAAAAGAGAAATAACAGGTAGGAAAGAAGAGTAATTATTCCTGAGAAATAATCAAGAACATATCTAATTCAAACTAATGAAGTGAACGATTTAGTTTTCATGTCAGGTATGTGATTCTGCTCTTACTTGAGTAAAATTTAAGTGTTTAAATTTGAGGTCAAGGAGAAGAAAGCGGACCAAAATTTAACACAGATAATATTTTTGTAAAGGAAATACAATAGACATGCAGATTTCAAAAAAAAAAAAAGTCAAAACCCATCAGTGTGCTGCATTCAGGAGACCCATCTCACGTGCAGAGACCCACATAGGCTCAAAATAAAGGGATGGAGGAACATCTACCAAGCAAATTGCAAGCAAAAAAAAAAAGCAGGGGTTGAATCCTAGTCTCTGATAAAACAGACTTTAAATCAACAAAGATCAAAAGAGACAAAGAAGGCATAATGGTAAAGGAATCAATTCAACAAGAAGAGCTAACTATCCTAAATATACATGCACCCAATACAGGAGCACCCAGATTCATAAAGCAAAGTTGGTTTAACATCTAAAAATCAACTGGGGTTGATTCTATTGATACTACATCAATAGAATAAGGACAAAAACCACATCATCAGCTCAATAAATACAGGAAAAGTATTTGACAAAATCTAATACCCTTTAACAATGAAAACACTCAACAAACTAGGTTAGAAGGGAACTTCTTCAACCTGATAAAAGATAATTATGAAAAACCCATAGTGAGTGTCATACTTAACGATGGAAGACAATGTTTTCTCCCAAAGATTAGGAACAAAACAAGGATGTCCATTCTTACCATTGTACGGAAGGGTCTAGCCAAGGTAATTTGGCAAGAAAATGAAATAAAGTATATGCAGATTGGAGATGAAGAAGTAAAACTATCTCTATTTGCAGGTGACATGATCTCATATATAGAAAATCCCAGGAAATCCATTTAAAAACTACTGGAAATAATAAATGAGTTCAGTAAAATCAATTGTATTTCTGTGCAGTAGCACTGAGCAAGCAAAAATTATATTAAAAAAACTGCACTCCAGCCTGGGTGACAGAGTGAGACCCCATCCCCCAAAACTAAAAATAAATAAAAACAAAAAGGAAAACAGTTCCATTTATAATAGTACCTAAAAGAACAAAATGGCCAGGCACGGTGGCTCATGCCTGTAATCCCAGCACTTTGGGAGGCCAAGGTGGGCAGATCACGAGGTCAGGAGTTCAAGACTAGCCTGGCCAACATGGTGAAACCCCGTCTATACTTAAAATGCAAAAATTAGCCGGGTGTGGTGGCACATGCCTATAGTCCCAGCTACTCAGAAGGCTGAGGCAGGAGAATCGGCTGAACCCGGGAGGCAGAGGTTGCAGTGAGCCGAGATCACGCCATTGCACTCCAGCCTGGTGACAGAGCAAGACTCTGTCTCAAAAAAAAGTAAAAAAAAAGAATAAAACAGCAGTAAATTTAATAAAAGAAGCACAAAACTCATACTCTGAAAACTACAAAATAATGCTGAAAGGAATTAAGGAAGACCTAAATAAACAGAAAGCATCACATGTTCATGGATTAGAAGATGTGCTACTATCGAAAGGCAATATTCCCCAAATTGATCTGCAGATTCAACATCATCCTTTTCAAAATCCCTGCTGACATCTTTGTAGAAATTGATAAGCTGATCCTGAAATTCATAAAAAATGTAAGGGACACAGAATAGACAAAACAATCTCTATTTTATCTTTTAAAATTTATAATTGACATAAAATTGTGTATATTAATGGGGTACAATGTGATGTTTCAATGCATGTGGACATTGCATAATGATAAAATCAGGATAATTAGCATACATCCATCATTTTAAAGATTTATTATTTCTTTGTGGTGACAGCACTCAAAGCCCTCTCTTCTAGCTATCTTGAAATATACAATATATTGTTATTAGCTACAATCACTCTACTGTGTAACAGAACACCAGAACTTAATTCTTTCTGTCTAACTGTAACGGGCTAGATGTTAGCTAACATCTGCCCATCCCTCTTCTCCCCTTCCTCACTCTCTGGTAACTGCTGTTTTACTCTCTATTTCTATGAGACCAATGTTTTTAGATTCCACATAAGAATGAGCATGTGTTTATCTTTATCCTTCTGTGCCAGGCTTATTTCACTTAACCTAATGTCTTCCAGGTTCATTCATGTTGCTGCAAATGACAGAATGTCTTTCTTTTCCTCCCTCCCTCCCTCCCTCCCTCCCTCCCTCCCTCCGATCCTCCCTCCCTCCCTTCCTACCTTTTATTTTTATATTTTGAGACAGCGTCTCACTCTGTTGCCCAGGCTGGAATGCAGTGGTGCAATCATGGCTCACTGCAGCCTGAAACTCCTGGGCTCAAGCGATCCTCCTACCTCAGCTTTCCAAGTAGCTGGAGACTACAGGTACATGCCACAACACTTGGCTAATTTTTTTTTAATTTTTAATTTTAGTAGAGACGAGGTTTCACTATGTTGCCCAGGCTGTTCTTCAGCTCCCAGGCTTAGGTGATCCTCCTGCCTCAGCCTCCCAAAGTGCTGGGATTGTAGGTACAAGCCACTGCACCTAGCCAATGACAGTATTTCATTCTGTTTTATGGCTGAATAGTATTTCAGAGTGTGTGTGTGTGTATAAAATTTCCTTTATCCATTCATCTGTAGATGGACACTTAGGTTATTTCATATCTTAGATATTGTGAATAGTGCTGTAGAAATATTGGAGTGCTATCTCTTTGATATACTGACTTCCTTTCCTTTGAATATATACCCAGTAATGGGATTGCTGGATCATATAGTAGTTCTATTTTTAATATTTTGAGTAACTTCCGTACTATTTTTCCATAATGACTTTCCATAATACATTCCCACCAACGGTGTCTAGCAATTCCATTTTCTCTACAGTAGCTCACTATTATTTTTTGTCTTTTTTGATAACAACCATTCCAACTGGGGTGAGGTGATATCCATTGTGGTTTTGATCTGCATTTCTCTGATGATTAGTGATGTTGAGCATTTTTTCATATGTCTGTTGGCCATTTGTATGTCTTCTGTCAAAACAGCCTTGAAAATAAAGAAAAACTTGGAGTATCACATATCCCAACTTCAAAACTCACTACAAAGCTACAATAATCAAGACAGTGAGTTATTCTCCAAGGATAGATATATAGATCAGTTAAAAAAAAAAAAAAAAATTGAGAGACCAGAAATAATACCCTGAATTTCTAGTCAATTGATTTTCTTGACAAAGGTATCAACAAATAATGTTGGAAAATTTGATATTCACATGCAAAAGAATGAAGTTGAACCCCTACCTCACAGCATATACAAAAATTAACTCAAAATTGATCAAAAACGTAAATGTAAGAGCTGAAAGTATAAAAATCTGAGAAGAAATATAGTTAAATCTTTGTGACCTTGGATTAAGCAATGGGTTTTTACATATATATGACATCGAAGCACAAGGACAAGAAAAAACAGATGAACTGGACTTCATCAGAATTACAACTTTTATGCTCCAAAAGACACCATCAAAAAAGCAAAAAGACAACCTACAGAAAATTTCCTAAATCCCACATCTGGTAAGGGATTTGTATCTAGAATATATAAAGATCAATTACAATTCTATACAGTAGTTCCTCCTTGTCCATGGTTTTGCTTTCTGCAGTTTTAGTTACCCACAGTCAACCATGGGCTGAAAATTTTTTTCTTTTTTTTTTTTTTGAGACGGAGTCTCGCTCTGTTGCCCAGGCTGGAGTGCTGTGGCCGGATCTCAGCTCACTGCAAGCTCCGCCTCCTGGGTTCATGCCATTCTCCTACCTCAGCCTCCGGAGTAGCTGGGACTACAGGCGCCCGCCACCTCGCCCGGCTAGTTTTTTGTATTTTTTAGTAGAGACGGGGTTTCACTGTGTTAGCCAGGATGGTCTCGATCTCCTGACCTCGTGATCTGCCCGTCTCGGCCTCCCAAAGTGTTGGGATTACAGGCGGGCTGAAAATATTAAATAGAAAATTCCAGAAATAGGCAATTAATAAGTTTTAAATTGCAGGCCATTCTGAGCAGTGTGATGAAATCTCATGCCACCCCGCTTCACCTCACCAGGTAAGTGAAGCATCCCTTTGTCCAGCATATCCTCTACCCACCCATTAGTCACTTAGGAACCTTCCTAATTATCAGATCAACTGTCAAAATATTGCAGTGCTTGTGTTCAAGTAACCTTTGTTTTACTAAATAGTGGCTCCAAAGTGCAATTGTAGTGATGCTGGCATATTTTTATAATTGTTCCATTTATTATTAGTTATTGTGAATCTCTTACTGTGCCTAATTTATAAATTAAACTTTAACACAGGTATGTATGCACAGGAAAAAGCATAGTATATATAGGGTTTGGTACTCTTTTCAGTTTCAGGCATCCATTGGGGGTCTTGGAACATATCCCCTGTGGATAAGACGGGACTACTGTAATAAAAAGACAATCCAACTGAAACATTGGCAATGAATTTGAATCGACATTTCTTCTAAGAAGATATACAAATGGCCAAATAAGCCCATGAAAAGATGCTCAACATCACTAGCCGTTAGAGAAATATGAATCAAAACCACAATGCGATACACCCCAGTCGGATGGCTAGACTCAAAGACAGATAATGATTAGTGTTGGGGAGGATGTAGAGAAATTAGAACACTCAGACACCGCTGGTAGGAATGTAAAATGGTACACCAACTTTGAAGAACAGTCTCATAGTTCCTCAGATGGTTAAACAGAGCTACCACATCACCTAACAATTCCACTCACATGTGTATATATAAGAGAAATGAAAATGTGTGTCCACTCACATAATTATAAATGAATGTCCACAGCAGTAGTATGTATAATACGCAAAAAATAGAAACAACTCAGATGTCCCTGTAGGGGTGGGAAGGTGTGGTACCTTTCTTCATCCATCATAAGAATCACAACCAACATTCTTATAGCAAAAGATGAGTTAACAAGACAAAGCATAATAGTTTGTTTAATCAAAGTTTTATGTGATATAGGAGCCTTCAGAAATAAAGATCCAAAAACCAGGGAAATTGTTTATTTTTATGCTTAGGTTTAATGAAGAATGGACAGCCATGCAGAAATGTGATTGGATTAAAAGGGTATGATCTAATAGTAATAGATGGAGAGGAGGAACCCAGCAAGACCTGCCTGTTCAAATTCTTCTTGGCCTCTCTGTGTAGCATTCCTTCCTTGAGGATTGGGCAAGATCCCTCTGGAATGAGAGTCTTCAAGGCAGAAGGGAAGAGTGAGAGTGATCTTCCTAGGTTTTATGGCTTGCTTTGGGGAGAGGAGTTCTAGGTTCTATGACTCACTTTGGGGAAGAGAAATTCTGGTTCTTATGACTCACTTCCAGGGGTAAAGATTTGGCACATCTCTCAACTGGTGAATGGATAAATGAAATGTGATATATCCGTATGATGAGATGCTATTCAGCAACAAAAAGAAATATTGATACATTCTATAATCATATAAACCTTGAAAAAGCCTTATGCTACATGAAAGAAACCAGTCACAAAAGACCACATATTATATGATTTCATTTACATGAAAGGTGCAGAATAGGCAAATCCATAGAGACAGAAAATGGGGGATGAGGAGTTGAGGGGGACAGCTAAGGGGTGTGAGGTTTCTTTGGGAGGTAATAAAAATGTTTCTAAAGCTGACTGTGGTGATGGACGCACGCCTCTGTAAATACACTAAAAGCCATTGAATTGTACACTTTAAGTGTGCGAATTGTATGGTCTGTGAATTATATCTCAATAAAGCTGTTAAAAAATAGCTTTGTTTCCAAATGACAAAATCAATACACATTCTTTGTGGAAAACTTATAAAAGATTGAAAATACAAATGGATAAAGTAAAAGTCACCCATAATTCCACAGGTAACAAGAGGGAACATTCTGGTGTCTATCAAGGACATGCTTTGGCTCTTCTGAAGCAAGGAGCAAATTCCTTTACAGTGCAAACCATCAAGAATGTTACTGGCTTTACTAGTCCCCCAAGATATGTGTTGGCATATGACATTGCTTTCACAAAGCCCTGATACTGTAGAAATTGGCTGTGTCTCTGAGATGGCTCATAAACCATTTTTACTTTAGCAAGTGAGATCTCTTGAGGCCTTGGTGGATGGGGACAGCAAAAGTTGAGTTTGCATGGGAGGCAGAAAATAGAATATCTGGAGCTTGGGCATCTGGGAAGTGTTATGGAAAGATGAACCCCTGGGAGAGAGGAAGAATAAATGTAAGAGTGAAGTAGAAGTCTAGGGGCAGGGGCACATCTTTGAAAACAAGCCTTACCTATTTCACTGTTTTGCGCATAGGGATAATCCAAGATCTGACAAAAGAGGAGTGTTAATAATCATGTCTAAAAAACCTTCCGGCCGGGCGCGGTGGCTCAAGCCTGTAATCCCAGCACTTTGGGAGGCCGAGACGGGTGGATCACGAGGTCAGGAGATCAAGACCATCCTGAGCTACA
>NW_012114877.1:3852739-3853076 GCF_000951035.1 Colobus angolensis palliatus | reverse complement strand
GCAGTATCTATAAGGTTCTTCTATCCCATGCGCTTTTTGCAAGATGCCTGACACTTCTTCACCAAGAGATGGGAGTCTATGTCCCCTCTCCTCAAATCTTGGTGGCACTACCCTAACCAATGGAATATGGTGGAAGCAATGCTATGTGGCCTCTCAGGCTAGATCATTAAAAGGATATAGCTTCCACTTGGCTCTCTCTTTCAGGACACTTGCCTTTGGAACCCAGATACCAAGTTTTAGGGAAGCCCAGGCCACATGGAGAAGCCACATGTGGGTGTTCTGACCCACAGTCCCAGTTAGACCTTCAGTCAACAGTCAGCATCAATTGCCAGACATG
>NW_012114877.1:3817485-3852624 GCF_000951035.1 Colobus angolensis palliatus | reverse complement strand
CAGGATGGCCTCGATCTCCTGACCTCGTGATCCGCCCGTCTCGGCCTCCCAAAGTGCTGGGATTACAGGCTTGAGCCACCGCGCCCAGCCAATTGTCTAGTTTTAAGTCACCACATATATGGTAATTTTGTTACACAGCAATAGATAACTAATACAAATAGTGTTGACAGTTTCAAAAGTTTTTCACAGTAATATGTTAGTTCATGCAAGCGCAATCAGGACAGTTCTTTCCATTTTATAGATAAAGAAATTGAAAGGCAGAGACATGTCTCTGGTGTTTTTTATTGCATGTGTACATATGCTAAAAGTTTTAAACTACATTATTTATTTTTCTCATTACTGTTTACTTGAGATTACTTATCATAATTATATTTTATTAGAAAGGGAAATTTTGATTCCCTTGAAAGGATTCATAAAGATAAAAAATAAGGCAAGAGTCAAGGAAGTCAGACAAATTGTTCCTTCTTCTTCCTGAATTTGGTACCACTTATGCTCTAGTGTCCAACACTCAATAACCTTAACGGTGAATCAGTTTTAGAACTATATGACCACCTGCAGAATCCCACCATCTTAAAAAACCTGAATCTAACAGATCTACCATCTCATGCCACAGTGTCTCAAGTTACATCTTAGGATATCTAAATTTCTGTAGATGATAAAATATGCTTTTGAGTTTCACAGGATCCTTAATGAACCTTTGTGTTTGCTAACTGTTCCAGACACATGTGTTTCTTCTGCAACATTTTGCCTGTTGTCATACTATGCTACCTATGGTAGGTAGCCTATGTTAGGTGAGTAAAGATCTCGGTTATGAAAAACACTGAACAAATGATAAGGTACTTGCTCTGATTTGAGATTCAATTAAGAACCATGACTTTTATAGTCAATCAGTATCTTGTACTTTTTTTTAAAAAAAATTGTCAGTTATTTGTTAAGTCAGCTTCCAGATCCTTGACAGATCATCTTTGATCAGAAATACGGCTCAAAAGAACATATCTAGAAAAATACACAAGCTGTGCATCTTGCCTATGTCCTCTGAGTAGTAGGTCTGGAGGGAAAGAAGTATTCCTTTTTACTCTTTTTTATTTGAGTTTTTATGTAAGCACATATTGACTTTATAACAATAAAAACAAAATAAACCCCTCTAAAAATTAATTTGTAAAAAGGACCCTGCTTCTGCAAGATGTTCATTTACCTTCAACTGGATCTAATTTCTTAATTTCCCTCTGTCTTTACATCTGTGTTATGAGTATAACAAAGAAAAGTTCAGAGTCGTTGGCATTTGCCATGGAAAATAAAGATCTCTTCCAAAAACCCCAGCCGCATTCCCCAGGGAAGGGTGGGTGCCATAAGCACTTGGGGGAAAATGTTTTCGTTTTCAAAGGCTTTGACCTGGACTCTACAGCACTAACCAAGGCCTTAAAATTCCTTTGTAGTTCAAGGTGGAGATTTGAGTTCCTTCTTGGAAGTTTGAGCTCTTAATTAGGATGAAACACTTCAACAGACATTTGTTATTTAAAGATAAAACCCAAATCAAATTCTAAATTGGAGGTTTCATGATAAATAGTTTTGGACAGTAATATGAAGAGGTATCTACACCTTATGCATTGATATTTTATTTGATCTGTGGGAAAGTGGAAGGGACTCCATCTGGGAGAAGAAAGGACCTGCCACATGGAGGCTGGAGTGGGAGGGGCCGGGGTGTGAGGAAAGAGATCCAGGGGCCACCTCCAGCAAGGGCCATTGCCAATGAACTCCTAGTGTGGTTCTATCTGAGGTACAGTTTTACCCTTTTCTTCCCTGCTTTGTAACCCTTTTATAATCCAAAGGAAATGTCTGGTTGAAAGATATTAATCTGTAGAGGATTATTTGATGGCCATGCAGCATACCAAGTGTTCTAAGTTATGTAGATTTTAAAAGTATCATCCTGTACAATATTATTTTGGCAGACTCTAGGATTATTTCCACTGAGTTTGTTCTGGTGTACTCTCCTCTGTTTACATTGAAGTACTCCCAATAAACAGCCATGTGAGGTCATTATTGCATTTACTGTTAAGATGTTGTTAAGTCAGTGTTTCTGAACAAATATTCAATGTCCTCTATGTAAAGATGCATGTGTAAAATTTCTTTCAGACCAAATCCCAGGGAAATCCTTTATTTCCCTGAAAAATTAATAATTTTCCTTATGGACAATGAATCATATTATAGATTAGGCTTTCTTTTTTTTTTTGCTTTGACTGCCAGGAAACTTACAGCCAGATTTGCCACTCAATTGTAATAGCTATTGGATCAAATGTCCAGCATCTCTCTGCTTCTACTTGAACCTTGGCCTTGTTCTTCTATTCTAAATTTTTTACTGGCCCTGTTTTTTAAATCTATTTTCTATTTTATACTGCCCATTCTTTATAAGCTGCTTCAAATCCTTTAGTAAGAATAGTCCATTATATGTAAATAAACAAAATAATAGAGCAATTTAAGGTAATCAGTTTTTTCTGCAGCTAACAGGGACTTAAGAAACAATCTAATCTGGCCAGCTGTGGTGGCTCACACTTGTAATCCCAGCACTTTGGGAGGCTGAGGCGGGTGGATCATTTGAGGTCAGGAGTTCGAGACCAGCCAGGCCAACATGGTGAAACCCTGTCTCTACTAAAACTACAAAAATTAGCCCGGTTTTAGTGGCAGGTGCCTGCAATCCCAGCCACTCGGGAGGCTGAGGCAGTAGAATCGCTTGAGCCTGGGAGGTGGAGGTTGTGGTGAGCTGAGATGGCGTCATTACACTCCAGCCTGGGTGACAGAGCAAGACTTGGTCTCAAAAGAAAAAAAAAAAATAGAGAGAAACAATCTAATCCAACTTGCATATTTTATCAATGAGTAAAGGGAGATCCAGCAAGGCCCACCTTGATTTGCCTGGGACTGAGGGGTTTCCAGGCACATGGGACTTTCAACACAAAAATCAGGATGAGCTGGTCACTCTACTGGGTCAAGTGGCCTTTCTAAAGGCACACAGCAGTAAATCGCAGAAATGGCACCAAAGCCCAAGCCTCTGGCCCTCTAAGGCAGCTCTCTTTCCTTATTAAATGTCATTTTAGAATCTGGTTTTATGAAAGCAAGGGTTTAAAATATGTATCTAGGAACAATTCAGTATCCATCTCTTAGTTCTTATGTTTACATTTTTTTCTTTCATAGGGAGTTACACTTGACTCTTTCCTCCTGTGTACAGTTGTATCCACAGCTAGAAAGGTGTAAGCACTCCCTGAAGATAAAGTCCCCATCTTCACAGCTTCCTGGAAGGCACAGCTGACTGCACTTCTTGGAATGAGAAAGGAAACTTCCCACTGCTCCAGGCCTCCCTTCTGTTCTCCAGGGCAGAGGCCAAAAGACCCCAAACTAACACTCACTGAAGCTTTGGGAATCACATGAGCTCCTGTGTCTTTTCAATAGAATACTGTCCATTTTGAGAAAAGAAAACAAAAACTGTCTCCCCCTTCCACTCTTAACTTTTTATAATAAGCCCTCAGCCAGATCTAAGAACTGAAAATTACCTCCAGCAGTTTTCTGAACAAAATAACACCTTTGACAGCTTACTATGGAAGCAGATTCTGGGAATGTTTTAGGATCTCAGCTTATATCTGAAACTCTTCTCTTATTGGTCTAACATGCAATAATTCAAGCCAGTGTGAAGCAAAACTTAGCACATTTTAAAACAGAAATCTAAATAGCTTTCTCACCAGCTTAGGGAGACAATGAAATATGCAAGATGACTTGGGGTACAAAGATCATTCTAACTCCTGCTTGGCACGGGGTCCTTCTGGATCCCATGTCAGAGCTGATGAGGTAACTACACAGGAGACCCTCAGTATCCTTGTTCCTGGCCTCTCTAGGGAGACCTGGCAGGGTCCCAGCCCTAATGCAGCTGGTTACCTTGCCTACTTCAATGGATATCTGACAGAATGTACAAACGAAATCGTGTCATCTCAAAGGACTCTTTGAATTTTTAATTTTGACTTTATCTTTTTTTTGATACAGAGTTTCGCTTTTGTTGCCCAGGCTGGAATGCAATGGCACGATCTCGGTTCACTGTAACCTCTGCCTCCTGGGTTCAAGCAATTCTTCTGTCTCAGCCTTCTGAGCAGCTGGGATTACAGGCACGCACCACCACGCCTGGCTAATTTTTGTATTTTTAGTAGAGATGGGGTTTCTTGTTGGTCATGTTGGTCTCCAACTCCCGATCTCAGGTGATCCACCCGCCTCAGCCTCCCAAAGTGCTGGGATTACAGGCATGAGCCACCACGCCTGGCCAATTTTGATTTTATCTTATGAGGTTCTATCAGAAATAGAAAATAATACTCAGCCCCATTGCTCAGTAACCAAAGTGTTCACCCTGCCCAGCAATTTCTTCCCCCTTTCCTCCCTCCTTCCTCCCTGTTCTCTCCCTTCCTTCCTTTTTTGAGAAAGATGTTATAAATTTGGGGAAAACTAATTAAATCTATGCTTAGATTGACAATAATATGAATAATATTAATGATTAATAATAATAGAATCATGGATTGGAAACTAATTAAATCTAAACATAAGATTATTTGATGGCCATGTAGTATATACCAAGTGCTCAATCCATGATTCTACTATTATTCTCCCTTTTTAGAGTATATTAATATGTTCTGATGGCTGGACATGGTCACTCTTTCTAAAGCTATCTTACAGTTTCAAAAACAATTTAAGTGAATTGTTGGTAAATTATTATTAGAGTAGGGTAATTGTAGGGCTGCAGGATATCCCTATTAAGATTTTTTGCAGGAATCTTGGTAGGGGCTTGTGACTGTCCTGACTACGTCAGTTCCTCTTGCTTATACATTTATTTAATTTTGCATTGTGCCATGCTTGACATCATGAAGGTTCTACCTGCAAGGAACTTGCAATATGGTGAATAGAAACAAAAACATCAGCAAGATGGAACAAAATAAATACTACTGAGTTGGTGCAAAAGCATTTACAGTTTTTGCCACTGAAAGTAACAGATAGTAATAAATAGAGGCGCGAGCAACATGCTTTTTTATGTCACAGTGTGTGTGTGTTTCTATTAGAGAACATGTCCCTGTGAAAAATAGCCTTTAAACTGGAAGTGCATTTAATCTTCAGTCTTGGGCTACCCTTCTCTCTGGGTAAGGACAAATGGCTGCCAACATGCTGTGGCCTAAGGGGCTTCAAAAGCTCCTTTGCCCCCAAATGTCTTCCCATCTAAAGTCTGTCATGATGCCTGAATTCCCATTATTGGGCTCAATCCTTTGATTCAAGATGCTGAGGCTGCAGAGGACACCAGTTAAAAAACCTAAGCATGGTCTCTTTGGGAGAAGTAACACATTTTACCATTGGGCACACATGATATCAAGCAGGTTATCAGATCAGCTAGTTGTCGCCCTGGAAAATGAAACACAGGGTAAGTACATTTTACTGGGGTCCCAGGAACACATTTGGATCTTGTACCAGGACAACGGAAATGGTAGAGGCATGGAAGGAGATCCACAGTACAGAGGATGCTGGCAAACAGACTTCATTCACGAAACACAGATGACCTTAGCTCTTTTCATCCATTTTAACCAGGGGTCTACAAGTGTGTATGTGTGGGTGGATGTAGGTGGGTGACACTAGCAGACACCTTCGTGGGTATTAAGTCCTCAATATGATCTTGCAGACACAAAGTGAAGCTTCGGGGCATCCAAAGACCCAAGACTGGCAAAGGATGTCGCTAATGCTGACATTTTTTACCAACCACCATAACCAAAGGATCATTAACGGAAAATACCCAGTGTTCATTCTTCCATACTACTTCCTACAGCACCTAATTTTTTCATCTGGCAGCCACCTCTTGCCCACGAAGCCCTTGTGCTTGGGGGTAATCTCCTCCCTTGCCCAACTCAAGGAATGGGGCCTGATGAGCATAAGCAAACTTCACATAGCCCATTCCTCTGACAGTGACTGGCTCATGGGTGGGCATATGACCTAAGCTGGTCCAGTTAGGGTGAATTCCCAGAGCTCTGCTTGGCATTCCCTCACCAGATGAGAATGAAGAGGCCAGTAGCTCAGATTACAATTGGAAGCTGTTACATGAGCACTAGATGAAACATTGTTTGGCTGTAGCCAAAGCTGTAGCCAGTAGTGCAGAGAAATGGAAGGAAACGGGGTCCTCGAGGATGAGGCGAGCCTCTGGACTCAGTAACCTGGAGCCCACCCCTACAGCTGTCTTGTCAGTCACATGGACTTAAATACTCCAATAAGTGTGGTCTGAGGACCAGTAGCATCAGCATTACCTGGGAGTTTTGTGGAAATGCAGAATCTCAGGTCCCATCCTAGACTTCCCGAGTCAGAATTTGCATTTTAACAAGATCCCCAGTTAATTAATGTGCACTTTAAAGTTCAAGAAGCACTGCCCCAATACAGTTTAATCCTGTTGACTTGAATTTTCCATGACTCTCGATTTAACAAATCCTAAAAATCGCAGGCTCCCTCCACTGGTGACTCTAGGCTTCTCTCTGCTTCTGTGGTCTTAATTAGCCCCTTTTTGTTCCACCACAATGAACTCCCTAGCCCCTCCACTTCTTTCTTCTTACCATTGTCCATTTAGCAACCATCTGGAGATGTCTTGTTTTCTCTGTTGACCTCTTAATCTATTTCTTAAACATCCAACAGATATACAAGTTGGACCAATTCCAAATGGTTTTTAGAGCAGTGAGAGGGAGTTTTGTACTGACTAGCAAAAGACAACTTTACTATTTGTTTATTGCCAGGGTCAGAAGGTTAGCTCTTAGCTCACCAACCCAACTCTTGCAAGTGGTTTCCACTTAGGCCACCAGAGGTGTAGAGTTTCTGAAATACTTGGAAGACACAGATTCATTGGTTAGTTCCATTGTTGTGTCTGAGCTTTAGAGGAAACTTTTTAGGCAGAAGGGAATGGAAGGATCTCATTCTCCTCATTTGTTTGGGGGAGATGGGAATCCCATCTGCAAGCTTACTGATCAGGGCAGCACTTGACAGATGGTACATGCTTAATAATTACGACCTGTCATTGGTTCCCTCTTTAACATAGGCACAGCAATCACGCCCATTTCAAGAGGGAATATCCTGATCATTTGGCCATCAGCTAGTGTTCTTGCTGAGATCGAGGCTGTGATTGCTGTGCAACCCACTGTGTGTCAGATTTAAGGTGGAAGTTGGGACTTTTGCATTGGATTCCACTCAGCATCCAAGTTTTCCTGGAGAGGCTCTTGGCCTGTGAGTCCGAGATCTGCTTCCCTCTCTGGCCCTACACGAAAGCGGTTGTGTGGCCTTGGGCAATCACTCCTCCTTCCGGCCTCAGTTCCCTCCACCGTCAAAGAGGGGACTGGACAGGATGGCTGCTCAAGTCCCCGCCAACATTCTAGGAGTCTGTGACTCTGCTGTGGTCGCTTCCACAGCATCTCTCTCAAAAGCCCTCCTTACAAGTACTCTGTTTAGAAAGCCCCATTTAATAGGAGGAAAAAGTGGAGCACAGAAAAGCAAAGGGTGTGCCCTGAGGTCTGACTATAGAAAGTTAGAAGTGGAGCCTGTACCACTCTTGCACCAGCTCAGGACCTGGAACTTGTTACATGATCACATTTGTCTCCAGTGATTCCAAGGCAGAGAAGAGCTAATGACAATACATTTATTCTATTTCATGAAATCTAATTTTTATATAAAATGTCTGGATTAGAATGTGGTTTTCTTAGCTTAAAAGGATGTTGTTGGCCTATCAGAGATAGTTTATATCATTCACCAAAAGGTTTACATGGGGACAGATGTCCCCAGGTCTTAAGATGCTGCCTCAACTGAATGGCATTCCTTTTAATCCCGTACTTGCATAATAAAACCAGTTAGCAGAGCAGCCAGTGTGTTTGCTCTGGGGGGCTATTCATCAAGGTTATAATGGAAGGAAGAGCACCTGGTAACACTGCAAAAGCGGACTTCATTTCCCTTTGTAATTACAACTGTAAAATAACTTCCAAAAACCCAAATTGCTATTGAGCACAAGATAAGGCAATTCTCAGTCTCCACCCCCCTGAGTGACAGTCTCAATTCTGCTTAATTGAGCAGCAGTCAATTTCTTTTTGTAGCCAAGGTGGTAGCTTCGGCTTGTTGTCACTTGGTTATGATGGTGGGCACGAGGTGGCCTCATCTCAACCTTGCTGGTGCTCATTTGATGATTCTGCCGTCTGCCCATGCAGACTGGGGTGGCAAACAGTGCTCCTAGTGAATGCTACTGTAACTTGTAATTTATTAAGGAAAGCAGAAAATCATCACAGAGGGCAGCTGCGTGACACAGTACCTGCTCTAACAGTGGTCAATTACAAACAGCAAGAATTCCATAAATGATCTCTCTTAGGTTGAAACAAATAGATTGAAATTTTTTTCACTTACTGAAAAATCTCAGTATTAAATTTAATCAACATTAGCATATGACATGACTAGGTTGGATAATTTTTGGCCTCCACACTGACTATAAAATGCTGTCAATTACCCTCCTACATTCTCTCTCATTTTGTTTTTCAGAAAAAGGCTATTACTACAGAAATAAGTGATTGTAGTCTAAGGGACAGCAGCTGTTTAATTTCTGCTCTAATTTTAAAATCCTGGCCACACTGCCATCTAAAAAATCAAACTTGGAGTTAACCATATGTAAAAACCATTTAAGTTGAAAACAAAACATTTATGTATATGTTTCTTAAATAAAATACAATGCCCTATTTCTAAATGTTTATTATAATCTTCTTGCATCCCAGCTTCATCACGTTCCAGCTATATGTCCTTGGGCAAGCTCCTTAGCCTTGCGATAACTCAGTTTCTTTACCTGTAAGGTGGCAATAACAGCTCTTGTCTCACAGGGTGCTTCGAGAATTAGGTAAGATATATATGAAAAGTGCATAGGACAGTGCCTGACAGATAGTAAGTGCTCTATTACATGTTTTCTATTCTTATTCTTATTATTTACATTTTCTGCTCATTAAAAACTCTTAATTACAGTGATTAAATCAAGTGATGCCCAGGAGTATAAATATATTCTTTAGTGCTTCCTAACCTGGTTTAGCACATAATAGAATCTTCAGGCTGCAGAATGCTCCTCTGAGGAGCCTGAGGAAAGAAATGGATGGAGGAGAGGCCAGTGATTCCCAGGGAAAATGTGGTGGTGGGGACTGAAGACAGGGATAGGATTGGCCACCTTCATCAGTTTAGGCCTTGTCTTGGCAAAGTGCAGGTGCATGCCATCATCTAACCCTGGATGGAAGGAAAAACGGGTTTAGAAAGTAAAAACTGTTGGAGGGAGCGGGGAAGGCTGAAGGGGCTTGTGTAGAAGTCTTGGTCTGACTGGGAGAGGACTGTATCCAGGGTACACATGAGAATAACCCAGGCCAGTCTCCACCCCATTAGGACCCACTGAGACCCAGGCACCTGGATTTTTCAGGCATCCTGGGGGTGATTCCAATGTGCAGCCAGGGTTGAGAACCACTGCCCTAAAGAGTAGGTGAAGAGGTAGAGGAGGGTCGGGTGAGACCTGAGTGGAGAAAATGTTAAACCACTGCTGCTATGGCAAAAGTCCCAGGGAGTCAAAAAGAGATGCTCAGTAAGTGCTGGGCTGTAGTGATGGACAAGTCATCTGAGATCACACAGTGTGGCTCTGTGCAACACCTCACTGTCATTGTTTCTTGGCAGCCTCAGCTGAGGTTCCTGTGGTTTGTGAAAGGTAGAGGTGCACTCTGGCCAGCATATGAGGAGAGAGGAATTTATTGGAAAGACATGGGGGTATTTCAGCAGAAGCCAGGAGAAGCGAGGGAGGCAGGGCAGTGCTTGGGGACTTGGCATCAAGAAGTCAGAGATTCTTTCTCCCAAGTTCTGCCATTGATCAGGATCGAGTCAAGGCCTCCATTCCAGATGTCAAGTTCCTGGGAGATGGAATGATGGGCCCAGCCTAGGCTACGTGTTCACTACTAAACAATCAGCTACAGCCAAGGCACAAGGGCTCACTGGCAGCCCATCTCTGTGTACTGGTGACAGTTCCAAAGAACAGGGATCACAGTGAGTCTGACCAACACACCAAGAAGGGTTCATTGCCCACTAATAACACTTGGAATCCTAGTTGTGGGAATGGACAAAACCAACTTCTGGATCTCCAGGACTGTACATTGTGAAGGCAGGCATGGCCGACTGACCATCCTCAGTCAGGAGGGGAGGGAAGTCGCACAGTCAGAGATGACTGAGAATAAGGAGAGTACTGGTAAGGACAGCAAACCCCTACACAGTGCTTACATGTATCACCCCCACAACCTTATGAACTAGTATTATGATCCCCATTCTTCAGATGAGGAAACTGAGTTGTTAAGTGACTTGCCCAAGGTCACACAAACCCAGTCAAGCTCCAGCATCTGTGTTCCTGTCTTCTGAATCACTATACTTGTCTCAAGAAATACAAAGTCCTGGTGAAGCTTAGAGAGTGGGGTACAGGAAAATCAGGGAGTAATGGGGATATGGTGGGAACTATCTCTGAATTCAAAGTCTTGGAGCGAGAGCAGGTCTAAGGGATGAAGACCTGTGCTGTTGGGTGGCTGAGGTAGTAAGAAAGAGGACATGAGAAATTTGAATCCACATGACTCCATGAAATGATCCTTTTTATAACTGACCTGCAATTATATCACTATCTGAACGGTTCTGCTGAAACACTATTGATTAACTCTGTTTTGCTGTTTGACTTTTTGGTGTTCGTAAGACTAGAAGCTCCTGCGGGGAGGAACCACCCCAGTTGGTGCCCTATAAATGTTCTGTTGGTGGATCTAAGTGGAGAGTTTAGGCCAGGCATGGTAGCTCATGCCTGCAATCCCAGCACTTTGGAAGGCCGAGGTGGGCAGTTGCTTGAGGCCAGGAGTTCAAGACTAGCCTGGGTAACATGGTGAAGCCTCATCTCTACAAAACACACAAAAATTAGCCAGGTGTGGGCTCAGTGGGAGGACTGCTTGCACCTGACAGGTGGCGGCTGCAGTGAGCCATGATCACACCACCGCCCTCCAGCTGAGTGACAGAGCAAGACCCTGTCTCAACGAATAAACAAATAAATAAATAATTGAGTTAATTTTCCTCCACCTTCACTGACTGGTGTGGAGTATTTAGCCTGATGTAAGAAAAATGTACTAACCAAGAAAGTTTCTCCCCTTCATATTCTATCTTCCCTTAGTGTTTTCTTACTGTCCCTGCAGTGATTTGCTGCTACTGAGACTGTGATTTAATTATGCAAAGTGTGACAGATCATTTGAAAGTTATTAGTTGCTGAGGAAGCACATTTATGATGTGGGAAAAAAAGTCTTTGCATTTTGCTAAGTTTCACATCCTCTCTGAACACTTTTTAGAAGGAAATGACTTAAATTTTAAATGACTACCCTGCAGATTTATGAAATATTTCAATGAGATGTGACAATGAAAATGTGCTCAACTGTCTCCAGTGGTAAAAAGAAAGAAACCGTGATTCTATGACTGATGCAAGACATGTGAGTTCCTCACCTGCTGTCAGCATCCAGGCCGCATCCACCATGTCTCTTTACCTCGGAAGAACTGTAAGGTAATCCTGCCTGCCCTCTGGCCAGCTGTGCTGGGAGGTATACATACTCTGGGCCTCAAACAACTCTTGGGTTAAAAAGACCAGTGTTAAGTCTATATGTGGTAAGGGAATCAGGCTATGAGTATCTGTTGATAGAACCATCCTCCCAGTTGTCATACTACAATCAGAAGTGCTGGAATACTTTGTCCTCAATGTGCCTCCTAGCACATCAGCCTCACCTGGAAGCTTCTTCAAAATGCAGGGTCTCAAGCCCTGCCCCAGGCCTACTGAAGCAGAATGCACATTTTAACAAGATCCCCAGGGCACTCCTATGCACATTAAAGTCTAGGAAGCACTGGCAAACACACTGATCAGTCAAGAGTTCCTCAAGAGCAGGTTCTGTGTCCATTTGTCCATGTATCTCCCACGCTCAGGACAGTTAGTGGGAGCTCAGTTGTTATTTGTTGTATTAAAATGAGTGGTTTCTATGCAAAGGTACACACCTATGAAAGTGCTGGGGCTATGGAAGAATGTAGAGGGGCTGGAGTATACTAGAAAGCAAGGAAGTCTCTTTCATTCAATCCTTTGCTGTTTCCTGAGTGCCTGTGATGTGCCCAGTAATTTTTGTGTGTATTTTTATTTCTTTTTAAATTTTTTTTTAATTTTTAATTTTTGTGGGCGTGCCTAGTATTGTTGTAGGCACTAGGGGCACAGTGACAACCAAGGCGTCCCAGTGTCTGTCCTCATGGAACTTATCTGCCTGGTTATGCAATAAACTAGCCTAAGAACTGCTCTTCGAACCAAAGGTGAATAGGATCTTTTGGTTATTGGTTGCTGGAAACTTAACTGCTTTTGGCTAAAAATTAAGATATCTCCATTATTTTAATTTTTGTGGGCGTGCCTAGTATTGTTGTAGGCACTAGGGGCACAGTGACAACCAAGGCGTCCCAGTGTCTGTCCTCATGGAACTTATCTGCCTGGTTATGCAATAAACTAGCCTAAGAACTGCTCTTTGAACCAAAGGTGAATAGGATCTTTTGGTTATTGGTTGCTGGAAACTTAACTGCTTTTGGCTAAAAATTAAGATATCTCCATTATTTTTCTGTTCATCCATTCTTCCTCAGTTGTTTCTCTCTCTCTCTCACTCTCTACCTGTAAGAATGGACAGAGGCATGATTTTCAGTCATTATTCTTATTGGCAGCAATGCCACATCTCAGTTGTATTAAAAGTCTAAGTCAGGAGATTAGAATGGCTCTTTCGTGCTTTTAATGCTTCCCAGCTTCATGGCTTTAAGACTCACTGCCTGTGACAGTTGTGTTTCCTACAGAATATAGACCACTCTCAGTTGTGCTATCTCAGGGTATTCTTTCTGTAACAGTTGGGTGTCTGACAACCACAAGACAGGAAAAATGTACTTCCAAATGTCCTTTCCTTTTTTCCACATTAAATTACAAATCTTGAAACTCTGAAACATGAGGCTTGAATTGATCCACTGTATTTTTCATGTTGAATGTGTGTCACTCTTTTCATCACTTATCACGTATTTTTGGATTGTCTACTATATGCTAGGCACTGTGGATATAAGAAAAGGATTAGCTTTATAAATTAGGAATGCAGTAAAAATTGACTTTGATGTCTTTAGTCTTAGAGCAGAGAGCCGGCCGGGCACAGTGGCTCAGGCCTGTAATCCCAGCACTTTGGGAGGCCGAGGTGGGTGGATCACCCGAGGTCAGGAGTTTGAGACCAGCCTGGCCAACATGGTGAAACCCCGCTTCTACTAAAAATACAAAAATTAGCTTGGCGTGGTTGTGGGCACCTGTAATCCCAGCTACTTGGGAGGCTGAGGCAGGATAACTGAATTGCTTGAACCCAGGAAGCGGAGGTTGCAGTGAGCCAAGATCACACCATCGCACTCCAGCCTTGGTGACAAAGTGAGACTCTGCCTCAAAAGACAAAACAAAACAAAAAAAAAGCGGAGAGCCACTGAAATAGAAGTATTATGGGATATATTTTAGAGCAATGTATCACCATTTAATAAACTGTGTTCCTCCATTCAGTAGACTACTATATAGTCACTAAATTAAGAATATTAAATATTAATATTTAATAACATGCAAAGATAATCCTGATATATAAGCCTCAGGGGTTAAAAATAACATGTACAGCATGAACTCATTTTTGTTTAAAATAACAAATGTAAAATATCTGGAGGGAAATATATCAAAATGTTATGAGTGTTTATCACTGCATGATGGGGTAATGAGGGTTATTTATCAGGATTACATGTTCACTTTTGTTATCATAAGGAAAATAAAAAATATATCTAAAAAAATATATCGTCCTTCTCCCTGAGCCCTGGAATCTCTGAGACCCCTATGGGATGAACTGCAGTGAAGCTGTCTTGGAGCTTAAAGAATTTCTGGGCTCCACGCATTGGTTCAGAAGTGGATCCAGCATCAATAATTGAGTTTAAATGATGGCTTCTTCCTTCCCTTACAGCTCTCACCTCAACCTTGGTTTTGCCCTGAAAAAAAACAGGACTATTAATAATTACTCTAGTGGACATTTCTGGCTGCCCAGCAATCTTTGGCACAGCCTTCCTATGTTTGGGGAATTTCACACATTGTGAAATTCCCACACCTCTCCGAGATGCCATCAGAACTTACTTTTCTAGTCTCTTGCTTTTCTAGGAGCTCCGAGCCTGTGTCCCTCACTGTAGGAGGTTCCCCCACGAGGCTCTGATGTGGAAGAGAGTTCTGTAAGAACTCCTCCAGAAAGGTGCTGGAGGAGACATCGAGCTTTGGGGAGCTAACTAACATCCTTAAATAAATTCCTTTTCTGCTTGAACTGGCTAGCTAGAGGGGTTTCTGTTGTTTGCAACTGAGAACCCTGGCAGAGCTATCTATTCAGATGGTTTTCACTAATTTATGTCAGTGATGCTCAAACTTTTTAGTTTCAGGATCTCTTTACTGGCTTAAAAAATTATCATGAATGCACATGTACCCTAGAACTTAAAGTATAATAATAATAATAAAAAAAAATTATCATGAACTCTGAAAAGTTTTTGTTTAGATAGGCTATATTTATCGATATTTACCATATTTTATCTTAAGATTTAAGAAAGTATGTATCTAGTAATTCCTTTACAAATAACAATAATAAACCTATTTCACATCAACAGAAATAATATAATTTTATGAAAAATGTTTCTAAAACAAAAAAATTAGTGAGAAGTATAACATTAATTCTTATTTTTGCCAATCTATTTGATGTCTGAATAAGTAGAAGTCAGTTCAATTTTCATATCTTCTAAATTTAATCTGTTGCAATATGTTTTGTTGCTTTGGTTGACATATATAAAGAAAATCTGGTGTTACACAAATATTACTAGCTTTTCAGATAATTCCAGATAATGCTTCTTTGATATTACACCAAAACTTGAAAAGTAGCACTTTCTTGTTAGTTGCAATGTGGAATCTAAAACCATTATCAATGAACTTTTCATACTCTGTTACATTACAATGTATTGGTATCTCTTCCACTTTGATGAGATCACTTACCCAGACACAATTTCGAAACATCATACATTGGTCATGTGGAAAATACGCTTTTAACATTTTATTATAGGATATTTAAAAATTATATCCATTACTGCTATCTCCAATTTCATCAATTCAACCAGTCCTTTTCCTCAAGACAACTGTCACACTGTCATGCAGAAGTGCTTTGTGCAGGAATACAGGCACAGAGGAAAGGCCATGTGAGGACACAGGGAGAAGGTGGCCCTCTGAAATCCAGGAAGGGAGGCCTGACCAGAAACCTGCCATGCTGACATGCTGAGCATGGACTTCCAGCCTCCAAAACTGTAAGAAAATAAGTTACCATTGTTCAAGCCACCCAGTCTGTGGTATTATGCTGTGGCAGTCCACGCTGACTGAAACAGCCACACACAAGCTGGGAGCAGGCTTCCAGCCTGACTCACTCTATCCATGCAGTCCCACACTCACTTGCTTTCATATATAGTAAGAGTTCTCCTCACCAGTCAGGCAGTTACCTGACATTGTATTATTTAGGATGCTTTTAGGCACAAGGAATATAAAGTGTCTTAAACTGACAGAAACCTAACCAAAAGTGTCTGGAACTAAAAGAACAAGAAGTCCAAAGGTGGGTGCCTCCAGGGTTGTAATTCAGAGGCTCACAGAGACCCAAGGGTTTCCCATTTTCCATCTTTCTATTATCCTGCCCTCTGGATGTGATTATCCCACACGATGACAAAGTGGGTGCAGAAGTTCCAGGCATCAGAAGCCGACTGTAAGATGTCTAGCAAAAAAGAGGGATGCTCTCATCCAATTATCTCTCTTATGAGCAAGAACATTGTTTTCCAGATGCCTCACACATCCACCCTCAACTTTCTCTCAAGTTTCATTGACTGAGACCCGGACATACGGCCAAGTGGACACCAATCTTCAGCAAGAGGAATGAAATCACCAAACAAGCCTCCCCTGCAGGGTCTGGGTGGGTGGGCCCAGCCTCCTATGATAAATGATCCAAAGGGGAAACGAAGGGCTGTTTTCGTCATTCTCTGGCTCCTGGTGTAAATTTGCGATCGTGTTATAAGCTTGTAATTGTGCTATAAGTCTGCTACTATGTCCCTGAACTTGGACCTTTGGTCAATAAAGTATAAATGTTATGATGCAAATCCTAACAGATACTCTTCGTGTCCCATCCACATCCCTCACACCCCACCATTTCTGGGTGCTCCCCAAAATACAGATGACTTTCAGCTGCCAGTACCTCTCCTCGGAATTAACAACCCTTAATCAATGCCTTCAACCAATGACTGACAGGAGCTGGTGTCTAAATGTCCCAGTGTGCTCACCTCCGGAGGTCTAATTATGGGCTATGTCCTAGTCCATTTCCTAGACTTGGCTCCAGCTGCCCACTGGGGCAGCTGGCTTACTCAATGTACCTTTTACTGGCTGCCTCCCCTGTCCCGTTTCCCCTCTCCCCTGCTGATGCTCCCTTCCCTGCCCAAAGAAATCATTTGCATTTGAACCCTTGTCTCTGAGTCTACTTCTGGGGAAACTCCAAGACACAAACTATTCTATGCTATATAAATCATGCCAGACTTAGAGTATAGGGAACTCCCAGGGTGAGTTTCAACTCCATCCTGAACCATGAAAGGTGGGAGGAATTGGAACTCACTGGACATGTGGGCTGACCACATCTCATCGGGGCTGGAGTCAGACTCAGCTCTGATGTTATAAGATCTCTGAAGGGAGTTGTCTTGCCAAGGCATCCTCATTAAACACGTCCCCCAGGAAGTTAGGAACCTATTTTGGGGCATAGGCAGTGCCAGGGGTGGGGAGTGTGAGGAATCCCCAGAGACAAACAAAATGACTTCATACTTTCAAGGGCAAATAAACACAGTGCAAGCTGAGTGGGCATGAAAACTAAAAGGGAAGCAATCAAACATGGGAGTGGCTCAATAGCTTGGTCCTTAGGAATATGGACTCTGCTAGTTTCTGACCTGTACAAGGATTTTAGAGAGTGTTCACCTGGTTTTTGACTAATTAAGTGCAAGAAAAAATCTACAGTCAATAATAGAGTGTTGTAAATGCTGAAGGAAGAAAATCTTTAAAACCTCTTTATATGATTTTAGTCCAATTTTCCATTTCCACCCATTGTTTTCTGTGTCTCAGCATACTTATTGTTAGGTTTTTTTTTTCCGAAGACTGCCTCACTCTCTGAAGTGTGTTGTCATATTTGTATCAGTTTTCCCTCACAACAGTAGGTCAGTATCATTTTTCCCTGTTCAAAGAAGAAAAAGTAAGACCAGAGAGGGAGAAATGCCTTTGGCTCAGGTCAGACAGGGAGTTACCAGGAACCCTTTCCTGCCGCCTGCGGGCAAGGCACCTCCGGGACATGTGTAAACAAGATAAAACAAGGCCAGTTACTTCCTTAAGGAAATTAAAACTCCTAATTTGGAAAACTTTCTTCCTGAAGTTTCTCCCTGAAGCTTTATGTCTAGGTCAACATTACAAGTGCAATGAAGTTCCCTACTTTCACCTCTTTGTCTATCTAATTTCTCCCTAGATCAATCCCCACCTCCTCCAGAAAGTTCTCCTTGATTTTGTCAGCCTTTAGGAGTCTCCCTCTCCTCTCTGCACTTGACCATACTATGCCATCACATGGCAAGTGCTATGTGTTCTGTGCAGTTTTTTCCTGGCCCCTTGCATGAGCTCTGGCACATAGAAATCCAGTATGTATTATTTAATGAATGCATGAAGTTTTGTAACAAATACATTGCATGTGCGTGCGCGTGTGTGTGTCTGTGCGCGCGTGCATGTTTGACAAATGGTAGGAGGCTGGGAGCAGTCCCACTGCAACTTTTATCAGTCAAGTCAGGTGAAGTCTGAAGACCACAGTGCTGTGGTCACAAAGTGACTGGAAACCACAAAACTGTGTCGCTTCCTGCATATTCCTGACAAAAGTAATTCTATCTTTGAAGTTCTTACGTTCCTTACCATCACAGTGCTTGCAAATATTACAGTCGCAGGCTAGCAAATGAGCCAGTCTACTCAACTGACCATCCAACAGAAAGCTCGGTTATACTAGGCACTGCCGGAGGCAGAAGCCGTCCAAGACTGCATTGCAGGGGCCAACTGTCTTACACACACTCGCACAGACATGCTGGCAGAGCTCAGCCACATCAAACAGATGAGTGCTCCTCCATTTCCCTGCTTCTTAGGTTCACATTTGGCCACTAGTCATTAATTCACCTGCAAGAGTTTATGGGAAGCTACCATGTGCCAGGCCCCAAACCAGGGACTGATGAGCACACACAGCTCCTCTACACCCACATTGGCAACTGTTCAGGTGTTCACAGTTTCTGGTCGGCTGATGACTCACCTTGCTTTCCAGAGCTGTTTTATTTTCTTCATTGTTAGTATATAGTAATGGTTATCATAGATGGGGACGCTCTGTCTGAACTTGATCTAATTCTCCTGCACAATTAGTGGACACTCTTTGTTGCTTGGTGGAGAAAAGGCAGCCACAAAAGTCATGTCCCCATTTTGGTCCTCAGTTTCTTTCCTTTTCTTTTTTTTTTATTTTTTGACAGGGTCTTGCGCTATTGCCCAGGCTACAGTACAGTGGCGCAATCACAGCTCACTGCAGCCTAGACCTCCTGGGCTCAATCTATCCTCTCATCTCAACCTCCTGAGTAGCTAGGACTACAGTGTGTGCCACCATGGCCAGCTTTTTTTTTTTTTTTTTTTTTTAGAGATGGGGTTTTGCCATGTTGCCCAGACTAGTCTCAAATTCCTGGGCTCAAGTGATCCACCAGCCTCAGCCTCCCAAAGTGCTGGGATTACAAGTGTGACCCACTGTGCCCAGCCAGTCCTCAATTTATCTCTATCATGGCTGAGCACACCAGGTGGTCAACAAAGCCAGCACTTGGCAGCAATAGCAGGCTAAACTCCTGCGCAGTCTTGATTCAGCAGTTTCGAAGCCATTCCTTGCAATTCTTTGCTCAGGGGCCTCCCTCCAATCCACTCGGAGACTCACACTGAGTAGGATACAGAAATCACTGGACGTGGCGCTCCTCCTCACTGAACGCTTCATTATAACCCAACAGGAAAGAAGTTTAAACTAAACAAATGCTCTCTTTCCTTTTCTTCCCCCACCCATCAGTCTCTGTCATCTTGATAGAGAAAATATGGCTGTTAATAGCCTGCAGTGGAACAAACATTTGCATAACTGTTACCTCAGAGCCCATAATTCTGAGCTAATTGGCTGATGGTGCTTAAAATGATTAAGTGATTGTAATTTATATGATTAACCAATTAAACCATTCTCCAGTGATTGGCTCAGGGTAGGCCTTGAGATGTGCGCTTGTCTCCCAGCATGAAGGCCAACGCTGTACAGTGTTAAATGTTCTTCCAAATGCTGAGTTGTTCCTCTGATCTGCAGGTAAAATCTTTTACACTGCATGGTTAAATTTGATCATGTTCAGTGAATGCCTACCAAAAACTCAGTGCCTGGCATAAAAGAAATGGGAGACAGGGCAATGATTCTTTAAGAATAACATAATGGGACAAAGTGGCTGTGTTGTTTACTAGAACCATGGTTGTTAGTTGAAAATAGCCCAATTCCATGAAAGTGAAAGACACGGTTAAGACTGAAAACTTGGGACCCACGTTGTCCCATTGCAGCTCTGGGGTGGGCGACTTAGCAGCTGTGTTGTGTGATCAGGTTATCAAACCCCTTTAAGCCTGTGGATTCCTCTCCTATGAAATAATACTCTTACTTACCTCTTAGGATTATTAGGAAGATCATATAAGGCTATGCATATTATAATCCCAATAAGTATTAGTGGTCATTATTGTTAATTTTGTTATGACTCAATTGCTCCACTGGAATATAAGCTCCAAAGACATCCTCGCTTTTCTATTCCTGGTGTTCAGGAAGGTGCCTGGCACATAACAGGGACTCAAAAATATGTGTGGATGATTGAAATGATCACAGTGAACACAGAGCATTAAACTCACACTGGGCACTGTTCAAAATGCTTTACATTCATGAACATGGGCAATCCTTGCAATAAGTCCATGAGGGAGGTACTGTTGTTACCCTCTGCATTTTAGAGGTTAGGAAACTAAGGTAGTGAGAGGTAAATTAATTTGCCCAAGTTTCCACTGCATGTGGGAGGTGGATTTGAGATTGAGGCCTACATTATGGCACCTTCGTAACTAATAAGTAGGAGGATGTTTAGACACGTCCCACTATCCAAAGTAAAAATGTCATTGCCAAATGGGAATAAGAAAAGAAAATGTTTTGGTTCCTTGCATTTGGTAGAAGAAACAAACTGGGTTAAGTTGCCAGTGATGCATTTCAAGGACTCATCCAATTCGGCAAATGAAATAAGGAAGAACTAACTTGAGTTCTCAGAACCAAGCAGGCAGGTAGGCAGAAAGCAGAAATTGAACATATTATTTGTTAATTTGTTAGGTAAACTCCATTTGACTGTAATCCATGTAAGGCTTCCCCCACCACTGTTCCCGCTACCAGCAGCCATGTTACTTTCCCTGTGCCCCAGGCTAAACATACCACCTTCTTCCCAAGACCTCCCCCAGCTCTTTAACCACTGAGAGATCTGGAAAGCCCAGCTGGTGGCTAGTTTGTTCAAAAGCATAAAGAGAGGCAAGTAACTGGCATCCCCATTCTGGGAGCTGTGGCCAACATACCAAAGGCAGGATCTCGTGGGTGTCTCTCTCCTAGGCCTTTTCTAGTTATTAAATGTCAGCCTAATAAAGACAGCAAGTGTTCTGCATCCATTTACAGCATAATGTGCAGTTGTGCCATGGGTACTATCAGGGATGAGAGGTATTATACTGCTGCTGCTACCTACTGCAATAAACATGGGTGTGAGGCCAGCTGGAATCTCCCCAACAGAACCGAACACTTTATCAGTTCAATAGCATCTGACTCGATCCACCTTCCTTTTTCATTCTATAACTCCCCTTCTTTTTCTCCCCTTTCATCCTGGCCAGGATTTATCTTTCTCCTCCCTCTTGTCTTCCTTCCTTTCCTCTCTCTCTCTCTTTCTTCCTCACCCATTTCTTAAACATGAATGCTTAATCTACCTATTTTCTTTCTTTCTTTCTTTTTCTTTTTTTAATAGAAACAGGGTTTCCCTTTGTTGCTCAGGCTGAAGTTCAGTGGCACGATCATGGCTCACTGCAGCCTTGAACTCTTGGGCTTGAGGGATCCTCCAGACTCAGCTTCTTAAGTAGCTGGGACTATAGATGTGCACTACGGTTCCTGACTTCTACCTATTTGCATGGGACAAACTACAGTTCACTTTGATGAATATGGCCATTCAGAAGTGACTGGAATATGCATGCTATGGAAGTTGAAATTTTTATTGTTAACCTAAAATTAATTCCACTTTCTTTCAACATGGATTCTTAGCATTATGTTAGTTAGACTTTACCTAGGTTCTTTTTTTTAACTTTATTTTCTCTTACAAAATTAATATATGTTCATATTAGAAACTTTATGAAATACAGAAAAAGAAAAAATAAAAATCGCTCTGGCATATCTCCTAATCTTTATTCGTCCCTTAAATCCTTCTAAACTAAAAAATGAAAAACAAATTTTTTAACCTGAAAGATTGTGCTCCATGTGCATGTGTGTGCATAAGAGGAAGGACACATTTTGGGGAAAGGCCCTTTGTGATTCACTGGGCTTGAAGAACTATATCAAGATATTTGACAAGTTTAAATTATGGTTGGGTTCCCACAATACTGACCTCTGGATCCCTGATCTCTCCCAGCGTTTAGAGAAACCATTTGCTGGCTATTGCTCGGGAGAGAGAGAAACCCAAGCTGTGGATATGGCAGGTCAAAGCTATTCAATTCATCTCTAAATCTTTACAAATCCACGAATTTCCATGAAGTCATCATTTACTCTAAACTTGTCCATTGCTTTTTGTAAAGGAGAGGAAAGAACCTTACTTTGGTTAAACGTTAGCTCCTATGAAACCAAGCGTTGAAAGGGGGCAGAGTCCATAATTGATTTTCTGACAGGTTATAAAATATTAAAAGATGGGAAAGTTTTAAAACTAATTTTTAGGTATCCGTCTGAAGCCATGTCCAGTTGGCCTGCAGGATCAATGAAACAACATTATAGAGAAATGCTGAACTCATACTCTCCTGGTTAATCTATATTTCAAAGATGAGATTGAGCTCTTAAATGACCTACACGCAGAGGGAGCCGATTCCCAGTTTAAACCTCCCATTTGGAACCTTGGTTGCAAAGATTAACTATTTCAAGGCAATGAAAGTCAACACACCCCTGCAGTCTTAGCATGGTGAGAAGGTGGGAGAGAATTCAGACAAACCGTGGAAAACAGGGCAAGTAAAGACCCACAGGGTCTTAATGACGATTTAATGTCAACTTCTTGGGATGAATTTTGGCTTTTTATTTTAGATATTCTGTTGTACCTCTTGCTTTGCAGGAGACATGGGGCACAGCCTTTATCTATTCCTGGAGGTCCCCTCAAGCATAGTATCTAGCCCATTTGACCTGACTGCTAAAATAAAATTATATATGCTGAGTGGCTTATATACAACAGAAATTTATTTCTCACAGTTCCCACAGACTTTGAAGTCCACAATGAAGGCAGATTGAGTGTCTAGTGAGGGCTTGCTTATGGCTTCTGGGTGGGACCTTCTTGCCATGTCCTCGCATGGAAAAGGAACACTCTGGTTGCTTCGGCCACTTGTAAGGGCTCTAATCCCATTCTTGAGGGGTCCACCTTCATGACCAAATCACCTCCCCAAACCTCATCTAATACCATGACATTGGGGAGTAGTTTTCAACACATGAATTTTGCCGGAATATATTCAGTCCATAGCAGGTGGCATTATGGAAATTTGTCTGACCTTATGTGCAAATGAAGTCTGTCCTAATAAGGGTGGGAGTGTTTTTTAGTTTCTTTAGCTCCATCTCCACCAGGAAGTCTTACCCAAGGAGCACAGGAATTCAGGATGTAGCAGGGTTTCAGGCACAGGATATGAATCAGGGATGTGACCTTAGGGCTTCCAGTTCTGTCTTGACCGCTATCGTCAAGTGGCCTTGAAGCAAAGGGGAAAATTCTGGACTGAGGTAAATTTGGATGGGGATTCCATCTAAGCATTTCTGGAAACTGTCTCTTCTCCTTCCCTCTCAGGCTGGGCCTCCATAGAATGCATTCTACCTTGTCAATGTCCTGACCCTCTCAGAAGGTTCTCCAGTAGTTTCTAAATCAGCCTTCCCTGTGGTTTCTGGCCATTGCTCATTGACCTCTCCGTGACTTTGGGGACTCCTCACACTTGGGCCCAGTATTTAGATGCTCTTTCCTCCTCTTCCCCTAACCCCCTACTTCTACTCCCTCATTTCATGCTCCCCTCTATCCCCATCCCCAGGACCATAAGCTCCTTGAAAGCAGGGACTGGACCTAGCTCATTTCTATTCCCAAAACCGAGTACCAGGCACCATGACCCTCTGACTATGTTTGGTCATTTATTTTCTTTTCTAGTTCCCTATCTAGAGTGTAAGCTTGGCAAAGGCAGATCTTGCCAGATTTGTTCACCTCTCTCTCCCGGGGTCTAGAAGAGTGCCTGGCGCACAGGAGGTCCTCAGCACACACTTGCTGATGAAAGGACAGGCCAGCTGAGGCACGATGCACAGCAGATGTGTGGATGGGATACTATGGGGATATAGTTCCAGAAGCCATTTGTTTTTAAAGGCTTGAAAGGAATGTTGAGAAAGACTTAGCTGAAGAGTTGGAATTGCATCTAAGCTTTAAAGACTCATGAGCCTCTGTAGCTTAAAGGTGAGGAACTGCACAATAGCCAAGATTTGGAAGCAACCTAAGTGTCCATCAGCAGATGGAGAAAGAAAACGTGATACGTGCAGAATGGAGTACTATTCAGCCATAAAAAAAGAATAAGATCCTGTCATTCGCAACAACTTGGACGGAACTGGAGATCATTACGTTAAGTGAAATAAGCCAGGCACAGAAAAACAATCATCACATGTTCTCACTTATTTGTGGGATTTAAAAATCAAATCAATTGAACCCATGGAGATTGAGAATGAAAGGATGGCTACCAGAGACTGGAAAGAATAGAGGGGGGTTGAGGGGGAGGTGGGGATGGTTAATGGGTACATAAAATAGAATGAATAAGGCCTAGTATTTGATAGTACAACGGGGTGGTTATAGTCAATAATAATTTAATTGTACATTTAAAAATAACTAAAAGAGTATAATTGGATTGTTTATAACACAAAGTATAAATCCTTGAGGTGATGAATACCCCATTTACTCTGATGTGATTATTATACACTGCATGCCTGTATCAAAACATCTCACATACCCCATAAATATATATACCTACTATGTACCCACAAAAATTAATTTTTACAAAGTGAGGACTTGAAGCCAAGGCAAGGGTGGAGACAGGGGTGTGGTCAGGGCAGAGGGGGCATGATCCCATTTGGGGCACAGACAGAGAAGGTGGAGGGGACTAGACCATTCAGTCGGAGACTGGGGTAGAGGGGGCTACCCAGGTGACTGAGGCCAGATGGTGAAGGGTCTGGGGTATCCTAACAGGCATTGGGATTTTATCCTCTAAGGCTGTTGAGGGTCTTAAAGAGAGGAGTAATAGTTCAGATCTCTTTATAGAAATGGTATAGATTATGGAGAGGCTGTGGCAGGCAGCAGGCTGGTGGCAAGAAAGCCAAAGAGGAGGGTCTCGTTATGGGCCAGGGGGTGGGAGATAGCTGTGATCTCACCTAGAGTCTCGTCATCCTGTCCTGGCACACAGGAGTGGCTCCACAACAAGTGGCTGAATCAGTGGTGCTTAATGAGTGCTGAGGTTTCTGTGAGTTTCTCTTAAACACATGTATTTAAGGTTAATTCAGTGCACATGAGGTCACTGGTTCTCAAAATGGTGATTTTAGGCCAGGCACAGTGGCTCACGCCTGTAATCCCAGCACTTTGGGAGGCCGAGGCGGGCAGATCATGAGGTCAGCAGTTTGAGACCAGTCTAGTCAACATGGTGAAACCCCGTCTCTACTAAAAATACAAAAATTAGCCGGGCATGGTGGTATGTGCCTGTAATCCCAACTACTCGGGAGGCTGAGGCAGGAGAATCTCCTGAACCTGGGATGTGGAGGTTGCAGTGAGTCGAGACCATGCCAGTGCATTCCAGCCTGGGCAATACAGCAAGACTCCGTCTCAAAAAACAAAATAACAACAACAATAACAAGAATCCATGGTGATTTTGTCATCTAGGGCAACATCTGGAGACATACATTTTGGGTTGTCACAGCTGGGGTGATGCTACTGGCATCTAATAGGTAGAGGCCAGGGAGGCTGCTACATACCCTGCAATGCACAGGACAGCCACCCACGGCAGAGGACTGTTCAATCCAGGATGTTAATAGTACCAAGAGTGATACAATTAACGGACTAATTAATAGACTAGATGTGGGTCCCTGAAAATGTATGGTTTTACTTTGCTGCAGGCAAGATCTTCATCCAAGAGTGACTTCTTGAAGTCATTTAGACTCCAGAGAGCACTTTAGAGTTGGGGTGACAAACAGCCTGAGGTTCTGACCTCAGCAATTTTGACATTAACTGCACTAACTTGTTGCAATCAGGTGAGTGTCAACAGAAGGCACTATTTTTTTTTTTGAGACGGAGTCTTGCTCTGTTGCCCAGGCTGGAGTGCAGTGGCATGATCTCGACTCACCACAACCTCTGCCTCCCAGTTCAAGCGATTCTCCAGCCTCAGCCTCCCGAGTAGCTGGGATTACAGGTGTAGGCTACCAAGCCCAGCTAATTTTCTGTATTTTTAGTAGAGATGAGGTTTCATCATGTTGGCCAGGCTGGTCTGGAACTCCTGACCTCAAGTGATCCGCCCACCTCAGCCTCCCAAAGTCCTGGGATTACAGGCATGAGCCACCACTCCTGGTTGGCATTGTTAAAGCGAGAACACCCAGAAGCCACAAGCATTGTGCCGGTCACAGGGTGGCCCTCCAGAAATGCCATTCCTGTCCCTCTTTCCTTTTAATAACTTGCCCTGATATTTCTTCTGATTCCAATCCCAGTTTGTCCAGGAAGCACTTCCTCAGATCCATCAGAGCAAGGATCTTTGTTTTGCATACTGTTACGTCCTCAGCACCCAGAACAGAGCTTGGCACAAAGCAGATGCTCAATACATATTTGCTGAATGCCTGAGTGAATGAATGAATGAAACAAATCCCAGTTCCCAGTAACCAGAGATGTCACTATGGTAAGCTCTGTGAAGGTTTGCATTTTCCTGTGATGGACATATGATGAATGTTTCATGAGCAAGCTGATAGGGGGGAAAAAAAGAAAAAAAACTCCCTGAACTGCAGAGGCCAATTTTTCTCTTAATAGGAGGCAAGTTGCAGATGCCTGTGTGGCTCCAAATTCTTACACATGTGAAGGAAAGATTTTCCAGGCTGATTTTGTTCACTCATTCTCTCTACTCTCATGCAGACCCCTCTACAGGGAAGGTGTCCTGTCAGTCCAGGATTTTTCTTCTCTGAGTCTACAAGGTCCTATCAGAGCTGCTAGTCTCATAATCAAATTTTAATGACTGTCTGCTTCCCTTCCTAGATGTTTATAGTCCTCTGCACTCTGATTAGGTTTTTGGTCCCGCAAGATAGTTAAAAGCCCACAATTTGCGCTGGTGTTTTATTTTTTCTGAGTTAAGTGAGTGGGTAAATGTTCCTTTGATCTTCCCGACGTGGATGAGGGCTGTTTGTGTTTTTAAGGCCCTCACCAATTATAGGAAATGGTCTCAGGGCTGGGTTGGAGGCTGGCCTTCTGGGTGGTTCAAATGTCCCTCAAAGGTTTTTATTCTTTCTCCTCCCCTCTCCCCTACACCCCAGGTGCTGAAGAACAGAGGAAAAGTCAGCAGCAAGAAACCGGGAAGAAAAATGAACTGGATGGTGTAGGTCAATGGAGGGTGCGATTTCTGAGCCAGTGTTCCAGGAGGTCAGAAGCATTTCTCTCCGCAGTGTTTCCCTCACCTTTGATGGGGTTTGTTGCCAGTGGTGGGGGGAGATTGAAGCTACTCATAGCACCCAGGTTAAATCACCATCCCCATGGAGTTCAATAAGTAGCTCCGCGGGAAGACTGACCAGGAGGAGACAAACCATCTCCTGGGCTGGATTTGCAGCTGAAACCAGTAACCAGCAGACCTCTGTCATTGCACTTATTCCAGCAATTATGTGTGCAGAGGAATGAGGAACTGTGATCCCAGGAGAGAAGGCAGAGGACCTCAAGAATCACACGCAATACCTTGGGGCTTTCCAGGTGTGTCTGGATTGAAAGATGAACCCCATGCTGTCTGGTGACTTGTTTGTGGCACCTATACAACATCCTTCATGTGCCACAGCGAAGTCACATGCAGTAGCACTTCATTATTTTAATTAAGCTTATTGCAAGAGTAATCATCATTGCCATCAGTATCAATCATCAGCAGTTTTCCCGATTATGGCCATAAGTGACGACAGTCTATGTTGACAATAAACGATCACATCTCTAGCTTGAATTGACACTTCACTGGACATTGCGAGGCTGTGCCAAACACTCTTGGGCTTGCTATGTAAAGAACTATTTATCTGTGATAAAAGCTGAGTCTATCAGATATTTGTTTTCACTTCCCTAATGGATAAGTTCATAATATTTGCAAAATTCATCCTTTAGTAGATGACAGGCACAGAGTCCAAAACACATTTAGATAGAAGTTATATGCTCTTAGCTCAGGGCTGCGGCATCACAGCCATTCCCTAACCTGTCCTAAATGTGTATTTGTTGAGTTATGGCTCTTTCTTCCAAATGGACATGGGAAATGAAGTTGTTTCGATCACAAAATGGCTCTTGGCTGTTTCCTATTTCTGAGCGAAAGCAGGAGGAAAAGAACCTGAAGGACAACAGCTTCACTCCCTTTATAACTGGCCCTTTCTGGCATCTGACATGATTGAAATTCTTCAACATTTAAATAAGACGTCTCCTGAACAACAATAACCTAGTTGCTTATTACTCTTGTTACTGCACTTCCATGGTTTAAAGCACTCCCTGGTCTCAGCCATTTGTGCTACAAATAATTTTAATTGAGCCGAGAAACCCTTGACATTTTAGAAATTACCTTCTATTTATAAGACTTTAAGAAGGACCCTTCCTGGCAGTCCTGACTTCTGTTTGATTTGGCCTTTTTTCCCGACTTTGAGTTTAGTTTTTTATTTTCATTGAACCAAATTACTTTCATTCCTAATTTAATTTTGGAGTAGCAAATAAAAAGTCAATTTGATATCCATACAATCCCACACCAGCTATGAAATACCCAGGCTCTTTCAACTTACACACGTCAGAAACCTGCTCATCTGAAGTCGGTTCTGTTAAGGTTGATGAAATGAGTTCTGGGAAGCTGAATGAACAGTGCCATTTGGGATGACAGTCTAGAAACAGGCTTTGTCAGATCCTAAAATATCCTTTGAGGCTCACAGCAGTTTTCCAACTGAAAATTTTTATTGTTGTTATTTGCTTTTTCCAAATATCACAAATTCGATTCTACTGGTGTAGACTTTGGTATATTGAGGAAACTTCATTTTCATATGAATAATCAAACATTGTACATTTGTACAGTACCTTCACATTCATTGTCTTTGATCTTCAAAATAATTCATTTGGTTCATGTTTATAGACCACCTACTATGTTCCAGCAACGACTCTAGGCATTTTGGATATAGCAATGAAAAAAAAAAATCTCAGGGAACTTACATTTTAGGGGGAGACAGATAATAAACAAATAAAGAAGACACTGTTTGGTATTATGTGTGGAATGGTGTTAACTGCAATGTAATATAAAACAAAAACTAAGCAAGAAAGAGGGATAAAAACTGCCAAGGTGAAAAGACTTTAAAGTAAGATGACATTTGTGTTAAGACCTGGAGGAACTAAGTGCAGAAACAACCTTTCAGGTTGAAGAACAGCAAGTGCAAAGGCCGTGAGGCAGAAACAGAAAGGAGACCTCTGGGTTTCGAGTGGAGTGAGCAAGGGACCGTGGGTGGTAAGAGGTGTGATTGAAGCAGCAGCAGGCAGGCTCTCGTGTGGGACCATGAATGCCAGTGTCACGACCTGGCTTTTACCCTGAGTGAGCTGAGAGCTCTGGGAGGGTTGGTTTTTGTTTGTTTGGTTTTGTTTTTTTTTGCGACGGGGTCTGGCTCTGTCGCCCAGGCTGGAGTGCAGTGGCACAGTCTCTGCTCACTGCAACCTCCGCCTAGTTCAAGTGATTCTCCTGCCTCAGCCTCTCGAGTTCTGGGATTACAGGTGCCCACCACCATGCCTGGCTAATTTTTGTAATTTTAGTAGAGACGGGGTTTCACCATGTTGGCCAGGCTGGTCTCCAACTCTTGACCTCAAGTGATCTGCCCACCTCTGCCTCCTAAAGTGCTGGGATTACAGGCGTTGAGCCACCGTGCCTGGCCTCTCTGGAGGGCTTCGAGGAGGAATGTGGTGGTCTGCCTTAAGTATGAAAGAGCTGGTCTTATGCTGGGAAGAGTGCACAGGCAGACACAGGGGGATCAGTTAGGAGGCCATTGCATTTGTCAAGGAAAAGATGATGGTAGCTCAGACCCAGAGAGATTGCAAGTGAGGGGTTGCCAAGGCAATCTGTTTCTGGACATTGAAATTAATTAAGAAAAATTTTGTTTAGTCTCATTTTAAGGTAAGAAAACTCAGCCTCAGAACTGACTTGCTCAAGAATATAGAGCAATTGTGTGACACAGTTGGGTTTGAAACCAGACATCTTGGTGGAAGTCCTTCCACAGCACCCTGTGGAGACCACCTGCCCAATGAATAGAGCCCAAATATCCATCTCAGAGTTTCTGCCTCAGAACCTTGGTTATGTTCTCATTAACATAATAAATAAGGAACCAGGAAGAGCAAGGGCACCCCAGTCCCCAGGATACTGGTACAACTAATGCTACCTGACAAGTAGCAGGTTGGAGCCTAATGAATGGCTGGGAGGAGGAGGAGGAGAAACATTTGCTTCTGGGAAGGAGGGGAGCTCATTAGTGGCCTAGTTGCTCAGCTGGCTCAGGTTCTTGTTCTAAGCAGACCCCTGCACTGCTGGGCGTCTTTCTGGAAACAAACAACCCTACTATTGCTTTGGGGTTCCATGGCTTTTTGTGTTTTTTAATTCAGCTGAGGTGAAATTCACATGACATAAAACCAGTTTAATTTTAAGTGACCCATTCAGTGGCATTTAGTGCATTCACAGTGGTGTGCAACCATCACCTCTGCCTAGTTCCAAAACATTTAATCAACCCAAAAGGAAACTGCATACCCATTAAGCTGTCACTCCTCATTCCCCTATCCCCATCCGGGCCCCAGGCAACCACTGATCTACTTTCTGTCTCTCTGGATTTATTTATTCTGGGTAGCCCCTATAAATGGAATCATGTGATATTTGACCTTTTCGTATCTGACTTCTTTCACTTAGCTTAATGTTTTTGAGGTTCATCATGTTGTAGCCTGTGTCGGTGGTTCATTCCATTTTATTCCTGAGTAATATTCTACTGTATGTATGCACCACCAGTGTTTATCCATTTATCCAATTGTGGGCATCTGAACTGTCTCCACCTTGCTATTGTGAATAATGCTGCTATGAACATGTATGTCCATGCATTTGAGTACTTGTTTTCAGTTTTCTGGAGTATATACCTGGGAGTGGAATTGCTGGGTAATATGGTAATTCTATATTTAACTTTTTGAGGAACTACCAAACTGTTTTCCACAGCAACTGAGTTGTTTACATTCCCACCATCAGTGTATAAGGATTCCAGTTTCTCCACATCCTAACACTTGCTATTTTCCTTTAAAAACAAAAGCATAGCCATCTATGGGTGTGCAGTGGCATCCCACTGTGGTGTTGAGCTGCAGTTCCCTAACGTTAGAGGTGTTGAGCATCTTTTCATTTGCTTGTTGGTCATTTGTATATCTGCCTTGAAGAAATTATCTATTCAAGCTCTTTGCCCACTTCTAAATTGGGTGGTCTGTATTTTCATTGTTATTATAGAAGATAAAGTACATACTGGGGGACAAAAAAACTCAGTCCCTAACATTAGAAGTCCAGCTTGATTAACTATCGGAGTAGTAGTCTGAGCAGTGTTGCTGACGTTGGGAAAACTTCAATGTCATTTTCACCCAGTAGTTACTTTCCCCACTACTAAATGAGTCTCCCTCATGTTCTCTTCATACTGGGCTACTTGGGAAGGAGGACAAAGCTTGGTACTAAGATAAGTCAATCAGGAAAGGAATTAAGTAAGGACAGGGAAAGGGAGAAGAGAGGAAGTCACTAGTGATCAATTTTAAGGAGCACATGGATGATGAGGTAATAGAAGGAAGCCCAGTGTGTTTGTATCAGTGTCTGTTTACTGTGGAAGATTTTTATGGGCAGAGATTTCCATCTGAAAGACAAACCAACAACAACAAAAATCAAACAGATGTGGGGTGTTTTTGGTATTTTATAGGTTTTAAAGTGCTTTTACTTAATGACTCATTGAGTTGTTATAACAGCCTTAAATACCATGAATGGAAGATAATGCTACCTCCAGTTTGCTTTCATGATAAGACAGAGTCACAGAGGTTAGGAAGTCTTGTAGTTATGAGGTGGCAGAGGCAGGATTCAAACTCAATCCCCACCCCCATCTTCCACCACCATCTTGTATTTATTCACTGAAGGACTTTCCCATAATGCTCTTTTCCAATCATATGCACAAATGGAGCTAGTGGGGCAGAGCACTTGAAGCCTGCCACACTCTCCAGGAAGGCCTAGAGGTCCTACCTTTGGGCTTCCCATCTTTCCAGACCCGTTGTTAAACTCTAAAGTCTTGGAAGGCTCCTGTATTGTCAGCCCCGCTTGTCTGTGTTTCCGGCCTGCTGTGAGGGTAGTATGGACAATGAGGCAGCAAGCCAGGGGAAGAGGGATACTGGAGTGAGGGAGGCCAGTGAATATGCTGTCGGGAGCCTCCGTGACCTATTGGACAAAATGGGAGTTCCTAGCCCTGGATTCATGTGAAAGTCGTTACCCGGGGCCCTAGCCAGGGCTTGCAGCCAGTGCAGTAGAAAAGTCAGAGATGCCCACATGCACATCCTGGCGATTCTCCCTCAAGAAAGTCCATTCTCCATCTTGGGAGACCACCTTAGAGAGGCACAGTGTACACCTTGTATTTGCTGCATGAACAAAATGCAGTAAAACATCTTATCTAATTTTATTATTTTTATAATTATTGTTTTTCCAATAAGTTGGTGAAGGTTTTGATAACAATAACAGGAGGTTATGAACTGTGGTTTCTTACCTAGGGACCAACACTGCTTCCAGGAAAAGACAAGAAATTTGAGGGCAGAGTTCCACCACTAACTGACCTTATAGTTTTGGGCAAGTCATTCAGGCTCAGTGAGCCTGAGTTTCCTCATCTGAGAAATGAGAGCTAATGGTCACCACAACAGCAATAACACACATCTCTTGAAAAGTTCATGGATCAAATTTTTAAAAAAGGTAGAAAATTGCTTCATAATCTGTAAAAAGACACATAAATATTAAATATTATTTTAAGATAAACTTAGCCTTTAAATGTCAGGCCAACACAAGGTTAGGAGAGAATATAACAGTGAGAGAGAAGTTTAAGGACAGCCATCCAACTACTGCCTGGGCTTCAGCCCTGATTTGCCGACATATCTTGCTTCTGGAAGGGTTTGATGTCATCATGGGTGAGAATTATTTGGATGAGAGATAGCAACTGATAACCTCATCTTCCTATATTGCTGCAAAACACAAAGTTTTCCAAAGTACTTCACTCAACTTTTCACAAAAATATCATCCCTGTAAATGTCAGGAAAGACTCTTTTTTGCTGTTGATAGTAAAGGCTTATTTATTCATTCCCAGGCAAATAGATTTAGGGCTCCCGGTAATTTTTAAAGGGACAAAAACATAGAGCATGGGAAAACCAGCTATTGTAGAAATCACAGCAATTTAAAAAACTTTTTCCCATCTAGGGGTTTCTGTTACACAGTTGTCTTTCGTATTATTTTTAGTATGTATTTTTAAGCTGTTTTCTCAGCAATTTTGGTTCCTATCAAGTTCTAGGCCTATACTTACTTTAAGCAGTTCTGAAAACAAGGCCTCTATTAAGATATTTGAAAAGAAGGGAACACAGACCAAACTGTGAATAGTGGTTACCTCTGAGAGGGGTTGGAGTGGAACTGGGAAGGTGGGGAATCCATTGCTTCTTGACTCTTTTACAGTGAGCATGTAATGTAGTCAAATTGCAAATATGCATACACATATTAAAATAATAAAAATAGAAATTGTTTCAACAAATACTCTATTTGTCTAGATAAATCCTCATATTACCTGGAAAAATATTAACTTAGGAACCCCACATCATTTCTCCAGCCCCACTTCATGCCTTCATCTCTCCTCCCCTGCAACACATTGAATTGACAAGTCATTGCAAATTATTGAAAATTTGGGAGAGGAAATAAAGTTCAATTTTGGTACAAGTGGCTATACTGACAAGCCTAAAATCTGAAGTCCTTAGACTATATACTCCTCAAAAACAGAGCCTTTGTGTGTTATTCTTTAAATCATTCATTCAACTATTCCATACATGTTTACTGAGTGCCAGATACTGCTCTACATACAGAAATGCAGTGGCTAACAAAACAGATAAAACTCTCTGCTCACAATTAACTTAATTTCTAGTATTGATACACAGTCTTAACAAAAATGTGTTGAATAAGTGAATTTGTTAATAAGCAATTCTTGAGCACTTACTATGGCCCAGGGATTATTTTAAGCATTGAGGTCACAGCAGTGAATTTGACACAGCTTATATTCCAGGGAAGGGAAGCCAGACAAAAGCCAAATATGTCAATGCGGAGATGTCAGATGGTAAACTGTATGCAGCTTGGCTCTTAGTGCTGATACCACTTCCTGCCTATACCAACTACAGCTTCACAAATGGGAAAATCTCAGACCTTCCTTGCTGCCTGCTGGTTTAGGTCTTTGAACGTATCATGGCAAATGGAACTAAAATTCCATTGACATCATATGTGGCCCTGGGTCAAATCTTCCCATTCTTCTGCCCAGTCCTCCCACAAAGGTAGCTTGCCTAAGATGATGTCAGGCAAGATATTAGTTTTCGATTGCTGATGTAATAAATTACCAGGAAATTGTTGACTTAAACAATGCAAATTTATTCTTACAGCTCTGGAGGTCAGAAGTACAAAATAGGTCTAATGGGGCTAAAATCGAGGTGTTGGCAGGATTTGTTCCTTCTGGAGGCTCTAGGAGAGAATGCCTTTCCTTTCCTCGTCCAGCTCCTAAAGGCTGCTCACATCCCTGGACTCCTGGCCCCTTCCTCCATCTTCAACACCTGCAACATCCAGCTGAGTCCTTCTTACCAGCCTTCCCTCTGCTTCTCCTCCACTGCCTCCCTCTTCTGCTTTTAAGGACCATTGTGCTTACGTTGGATGCATGTGGATAACCCAGGACACTCCCCCACTTCAAGGTCAACTAATAACAACCATAATCCTATCTGCAACCTTCATTCCTCTTTGCCACATAGCCTAACACATCCACAGGTTCTGGGATTCAAACATGGCCATCTCTGGGAAGGCGACAGGGATTATTCTATGCACCATGAGCAGGCTAGAAAGGAAGGACCTGCTTTTTGTGCTTCAATCCCCATCCCCGATTTTTCGGACAGTGTTGAACAACTAGGACATGACTAGCTTATACATAATGACAGTAAATAGAACAGAAAATGCTACACCTTCCAGACATCAGGAACACAGAGCTTGCACTTATTTGTGGCACCACATCACCTTTCCCTGGCTGATAGCTGTAGGAGGCAGCAAGTCCAGTAACTCTCAAAAAAAAAAAAAAAAAA
>NW_012114877.1:3813486-3815599 GCF_000951035.1 Colobus angolensis palliatus | reverse complement strand
TATAAAAGTCATAAAAGGTTTGGGGTTCTGAGGGCTTCCATAAACTCTGAATTTTAGGTGCCCTGAGATGCAATTTCTGAGCAATTTCTTTGATCTCTGGCTGCCCTGGTAAATCATTTATTAGGGTAGCCTTTTTAAACAGAACCCTCTCAACCTCTCTCACAAGATACATAAAATAATGTACTCTGCAAGCAGTCATCAACTCCCTACACTTACTGTATTCACTGATTACAAACCGATGGAGAATGTTAGAAGTTTTTCCAACCAATTCTTTTTCTTCTCAGAAATCTGCAGAAGGCACAGTGATGATGTGCCATGTGATGCCAGACTGCAACTGCCTGACATTTCCAGAATGGGACATGACACACTAAGAATATTTCAGCAGTATTTGTTTTTTCACAGACTAAGATATTTACGACTAATAAAGTTCCAAGTTTTACTGGGTCAATCTCCAAGTCAGCTTGGTCACATCATTTTCTTGTAGCATCTTGCATTTTCACTCCCCTTTTCCCCTGATCACTGCAGGGCCTGTCCTCCCATTCTGTCTGCCATGATTTTTAGGGATTCCAAGTGGAGAGAAGAATAGTCATATGTCTATAGTCACAGCCACCTTGCCCCCGCATCCCACCACCCACACTTATCTCCCTGCTTTGCCTGAGGACTTCAGAGAAGTCAAAAGTAGCTGACAGGAAAAAGTTTAGAGATTTTTGGGTTAGAAAAATGTGTCACATCACTTACCAACTGCTCAACATGAAGTGAGAAGAGAGATTTTGGGGGAAGAAGCCCTGGTGAAGGTTTGGAAACAACACATTTTCAAGTCACCACCACTGTTATATTAAAGGCCAAAAGTTCCAGTTTTGTGGATTAAGAAAAACACTGGAGGCTGGGCACGGTGTCCCATGCCTGTAATCCCAGCACTTTGGAGGCTGAGATGGGAGGACCACTTGAGACCAGGTATTTGAGACCAGCCTGGGCAACATAGCAAGACCCTATCTCTAAAAAAAAAAAATGTATATTTTTAACTTAGTTGGGTGTTGTGGCACACACCTGTAGTCCTAGCTACTTAAGAGGCTGAGGTAGGAGGCTGCAGTGAGCTATGATGGCACCACTGTACTCCAGCCTGTGCAGCAGAGTGAGACCTTGCCTCCAAAAAAAACAAAAAAAGAATGAACAAAAGAAAAACCTTGTTTAAGTCACCCTGAAAAGAGTTACTCTCATGACCAACTTAAGTAGCAATTCATGTCTCAAAATGAGGGAGAAAAACCTATTCCCAAATTTGTAAATGTTGGAGAAGGAATGACTTTTCTAAGCAAGGCAAGGAGCCATCATGGAAGCCATAAAGAAAGAGATGGATAGATTTAGTTACATGGAAACAATGTGTGCAGCATGGCCATGTGCCTGCCTTAGCTGCTGTGCATGTGCAGGTGCTGAATTCCAGGTCACTTCCCCTGCATCCATTCATTCAACAGAGGTTTGTAAATACCAGGGGGCTGGGCGGGGTGGTGATAAAGACCACAGATGTTAGAATCAAATAGGCTCCACCACATATAATCTGTGACCTCAGGCAGGTCACCTAATTTCTTTGTGCCTTAGTTTTCTCCCCTGGAAAATGGAACTGATAATGACATTATTACAGGGTGTTTGTGAAGATTAAAATAATACAGGAAAAGTACTTAAAACAATGTCTAGCACATAATAAGATCAAAATAATGGTAGTTTTCATCATCATCACTATTACCCTGTATTAGATGCTGGTGCGAACTGAACTGTGTTCCCTCCCAAATTCATATGTTGAAGCACTAACCCCCAATACCTTAGAATGTGCCTGTATTTGGAGACAAGGTCTTTAAAGAGGGGATAAATTTAAAATGGGGTCATTAGAGTGGGCCCTAATCCAATATGACTGGGACTTGTATGTCCTTAAAGAAGAGGTGATTAGTACATAGATGCATAAAGAAGACCATGTGGGCCCGGCACAGTGGCTCACGCCTGTAATCCCAACACTTTGGGAGGCCGAGGTGGGTGGATCACTTGAGGTCAGGGGTTCGAAACCAGCCTGGCCAACATTGTGAAACTCCATCTCTACTAAAAATACCAAAAAATTAGCCGTGTG
>NW_012114877.1:3810608-3812616 GCF_000951035.1 Colobus angolensis palliatus | reverse complement strand
CAGGTGCTGGAGAGGATGTGGAGAAATAGGAACACTTTTACACTGTTGGTGGGACTGTAAACTAGTTCAACCATTGTGGAAGACAGTGTGGTGATTCTTCAAGGATCTAGAACTAGAAATACCATTTGACTCAACCATTCCATTACTGGGTATATATCCAAAGGATTATAAATCATGCTGCTATAAAGACACATGCACACATATGTTTACTGCAGCACTATTCACAATAGAAAAGACTTGGAACCAACCCAAATGTCCATCAATGACAGACTGGATTAAGAAAATGTGGCACATATAGATCATGGAATACTATGCAGCCATAAAAAGGATGAGTCTGTGTCCTTTGTAGGGACATGGATGAAACTGGGAACCATCATTCTGAGTAAACTATCGCAAGGACAGAAAACCAAACACCTCATGTTCTCACTCACAGGTGGGAATTGAACAATGAAAACACTTGGACACAGGGTGGGGAACATCACACACGGGGCCTGTCATGGGGTGGGGAGAGGGGAGAGGGATAGGGATAGCATTAGGAGATATACCTAGTGTAAATAACGAGTTAGTGGGTGCAGCACACCAACATGGCACATGTATACACATGTAATAAACCTGCACGTTGTGCACATGTACCCTAGAACTTAAAGTATAATTAAAAAAAAAAAAAAGGTGCTAGGCATTTTCATGAAATAGCTGCATGAATGGTAATTCCATTTGCTAGTTTAGGGAAGACCACAGGGGCTGACGGACTAGGGAGCAGGCCAAGGGTGGGATTTAGAGCCACATTGCAGCCAGACCATGACCGAGGTGCCTCTTATACATGCCAGCTGGAAAGTCAGGGAGCCTGTCAGCATAGGAGTTAGAACTCAGGGAGATGGAGCGTGGAGATACATATTTGTGATTCAGCTACAAAGACAGGCGGGACCACTGAGGAAAGCACCAAAACAGAATGCCTGGGACTGGGACGAGGTTCTCTTAAGCGCATAAGAGAAGAAAACTAAGAGCCATCAAAGAGGCGGGAGGAAAAGCAGAAGTGTGTGTCCCAGAAGTCAAGAGGAAATGAGAGGAATGACCACACTCACGGACTAGCGATAATAAGTATCTCTGGGAATGAATGTGCATTCGAAGATGGCCTCCACACATGTGCGTGCGCACAATCGTGGGGCTGTCTGTTGGTGTACAGAGTTACAGAATCCAGTGCTTCTAGGGTTCGAGGCTCTCTTTTAAATTACATTTTACACATCAGTAAACTTGTAATGCAGGAACTGCTTTCTTAGGGTTATTTATATCCCTGGGTTGCAGAAGGATTTGTCAGGAAATAATATGAATGTTATTTATCTGACCGTTCAGCTTTATTGACTGCTACATTTCACATCCTTCAGTTCTTTTTGGCAGAGGAGTAAATAACACTGCTATTAACCTCTAACACCGGTATAAAAATAGGCAGTTATTAAGGGGTAAATATTACTTTGACGATTATTGCCCCAGTCTGCTTTCTCTGGGAGAGGTAATAAATAAGGCCTCTCATGGGGTCCACAAAATTCCCAATTTTGTTGAGGGAGCTGGCAGTGCTTGTGGCCATGGGCTGTGATTTGGTGCCATGTGGAGCCTGTAGAAAACGCTTGAAGAGCTATTGCTCATTTCTGGAGGAAATCAAGCCAGCATTAATGCCCTGCCATGGCTGGGCATGCAGGAGCTGAAGGTATTAGGTCCTAAGGTTTCCACAAGGAGAGAATTAGAGATGGCTGAGATCCCTGTTAGCAGTGAGGCTGCGGAAAAAACGGAGTCGGGCTCAGGAGCAAGTGAGTCTGTAGAAGCCCAGGGTTGTTACATGAACCTGCCGTTGGGCCCATGCTATGGCTAGAGCTTTGTGCCCACGGTTTCACCACGGTCATTTTTTAGTGATAAAAAGAGTCACCTCAGAGAGTTGCCCCATTTTGGAGGTGGGAGATGAAGACTTACGGTACCAGTCTTATGGATTTGCACTAGAAGCCGAGAGCACTATAGT
>NW_012114877.1:3754057-3810143 GCF_000951035.1 Colobus angolensis palliatus | reverse complement strand
AGGAAATCAAGCCAGCATTAATGCCCTGCCATGGCTGGGCATGCAGGAGCTGAAGGTATTAGGTCCTAAGGTTTCCACAAGGAGAGAATTAGAGACAGCTGAGATCCCTGTTAGCAGTGAGGCTGTGGAAAAAACGGAGTCGGGCTCAGGAGCAAGTGAGTCTGTAGAAGCCCAGGGTTGTTACATGAACCTGCCGTTGGGCCCACGCTATGGCTACAGCTTTGTGCCCAGGGTTTCACCACGGTCATTTTTTAGTGATAAAAAGGGTCACCTCAGAGAGTTGCCCCATTTTGGAGGTGGGAGATGAAGACTTACGGTACCAGTCTTATGGATTTGCACTAGAAGCCGAGAGCACTATAGTCTCAACTCTATAACCTTTACTTGTCTTATGGTCCTGGGCAAGTTATTTGCCTTTCTCATGCATAATAAATGAGGGAGTCAATGTACATGGTTTTCTAAGATTTCTCCAGTCCAGAAATACTTTGTTAATAAACCAGTTAAGTCTCGTTGGATGTACCCACCAGGTGTAGGAAAATACTACTGAACAGTGAGCCAACGCCTAGTGATGTCTGCCCATATAGTGGACATGATAGTGTTCCTCAGCCAGTGACTCCCTCACTGATCTACCGGAAGCCCCAGCAGTAGTGGCACCCACGTGCTCAAGCTGGCCCCAGACTATAACTTGAATGGAGACCTCTTGGCTTTTCCTTGCAACTCTGCCAGGGGCTGCTGTAACACTGGAAATCCTTGTACACTTTGTTTGCTCCAAGACTAAATTTTCTTGGCTCAAGATGGTTTTTGGTCTTGCTGTATCCTCTCATTACATATGTAAAAACCTAGATAATTTTTTCCTTGAAAAGCTGTTAAATCTAGACCTCATGATTTAAAAATAGTTGGAATGTTTCATGCAGAATGAGAGGCATGCCTGCTTCATACTGCGCAGGAGATTAACTTCTGAAGAGCTACCTTCACATGAATGCATTCTAGGAACCCACTATCTGATGAAAGCTTTGTAAAATGAAACATCCAGCATTAACTTAATTTGTGTGTTTGGGAAGTTTGGGTTTCTACATATTAGCAATGTGGAGGTGGTGATTTGCAGTAAGGCACATCTCTGCTTTTCTACATCTAAACTGTGCTAAACTTACCAAGTGGGGTGATGCTTAAGCTGTTTGTCTCTTTAAACAAAACCTTTAAGAATGTGAACAACCTGGCATCTCCATTCTACCCCAAAAGCATGCAATACTTAGTCGAGAGAGTTGTGTTTATGAAGCAATAGAAATACACATAAAAGAGTGAAATAGATAATATGGGAGGCCCATTTGTTATAAATCGCAGCAGAATGGTTTGGAAATTCTGGCCTCATTTAAATTTTCCTGGAATTTACTATTTTATACTGTAGAGCTGGGTGCAGTGGCTTATGCCTGTAATCCTAGCACTTTGGGAAGCCAAGGCAAGAGAATTCCTTAAGGCTAGAATTCCTTGAGTTCAAGACCAACCCGGGAAACATAGTGAGATCTCATCTTTACAGGGAAAAAAAAAAAATTAGCCAGGCATGGTGGTACCTACCTGTAGGCCCAGCTACTATGGAGGCTGAGGTGGGAGTATTGCTTGAGCCCAGGAGTCTGAGGCTGCAGTGAGCCATGACCATACCACTACACTCTAGTCTGAGTGACAGAGCAAGATCCTGTCTTAAAATATACACACACACACACTGCAGTATGTTAACAGACACTGTGCCAGTGTTTTCTGAAGGTTATATATTACTGCATATGGACATTTTAAATCATTATGAGGGGCACTTTAACCGTTAGTAGCTTCTCAAATAACACAACAAAAAATGTGCATTTTGGCAAAGAAAAAGATGATTATGTGTTTAACAATAACATAGGGTGTAGACACATGCCACATCTATGTGTACATCTTACACACATATGATGGGAATGGAAAAAATGGAGAGAGGAAACAGAGAACCTGGAAACATGATGAGAAGAATTGATAGAGAGATTGGTTCAACAGACGGAGGTGGGGTGCTCCCTTAACCACAGAACCCTTTACTGATAAGGTTTCTGCACCTAACACCGTCCAGTCACATCATGTCCATTGTAGGATGAGACACCCCCTCTGTGAAGCCATCTGAGAAGGTTCTAAGGCCCTGTACTAACATACTGCAAGTGAGTCCAGCCCTCCCTGCATAGATATAGCCCACTGATGAGAGTCGCAGGCAGAGTTCCCACTGCTGAGGAGACTGTGGCTACAGAGGTCCCTGGCATGAATGGTCCCTGGCATGAAGGCCCCCTGAGAATTCTTTTTCTCCTGTCTCCACATACTCCTTTTTCTACCAGGCTTGCCCTGTTCTTTCTAGCAACAAAACAAAGCTTGGTATGGCTGTGGTTCCTACTAGAAAATGAGCAGGGATTCAAACAAGGCTGTTGCCTTGGTGGGGTGGGCCCCCTGAATTTTTTTTTGTGTGTGAGCCATGAAGATCTTCCAGAGAGAACTCATTATAAGGGACGATGAAACCTAACACCCTGAGTTATAAGAACTGCTTGGGACCAGCGATTCTGAGGACAAGATGGTGTCTTTTAGCTAGAATATCTCTTGGCTGTCCCCCTTTGGAATCGTTGTGGGTCTGGTGTAGGGCTGGGGTTTGGGGTCACAGTATAAGGTAACAAAGCTAATCAAGAGAAGAGGGAGAAATGAAATGACCACGGGGCAGTTAACTGGACATGCTTGTAAGCCCACGTGACATATCCCTAAGAACTATGACAGGACTATTGGACATATTTATAGCACTCTCTTTCCATGAGTGGGGACGGGAGTGTGGTACACCTGTGAGAACTGGCTCAAATGAGAGCTGGTGGTATTTGAGTTGCAATTGTTGTGTAATTCAATTTGTACTCCAGGATGAGAAGCCCCGGAAATATCAAGTCCCCAGTGTCCAATGAGATGCTCCCCAGGATGCACCGTGCACAAGGTTTAAAACCAACATCATTTCCACCATGTGGTCTTGGGTTGGCAACATCACCACTACCTGAGTTTTCATTAGATATGCAGACTCTCAGACCCCACTCCAGACCTACTGAGTCAGAACCTCCATTTAAGAGAACCCCTGAGCTTCCTCTGCACATCCAAGTTTGAGGGGTGCCGCTCCATAGCAGTGGTCCTCAGTGTTGGCCATACAGCGGAACAATCCAGGGAGCTTTAAAAACTCCTGATGCCTGGGTCCTATTCCTAGAGGTGTTTGCACTTATGACCCCAATTACAGGTATGTTTTAGCTTATGCAACAGAAATATTTATGAAAAATAATATGCAATGACACGTTAGTAGCTTGAACCACATTTTCATAGCTATATTAACATTTCAAAAGCCTGTTAAGTCTATGCCTTCTGTTAATATTTTATGTCATATTAACATAAGACATACTTATTATTTTAAGAATCTTTTGTTGTAAAGCACCTATTTGTAATGTTAACGGCCCCACCTAACTTTTCCGAGGTTAAATTTTCATACACTAAGCTTCTTTGACATGAAGGTTTATCAGACACCTCACACGTACATTGCATGACCTTGTCACTTTAAGTATCTATATTTTAAATATTCTCATATTTAAATCTCAGACTCAGCCATAATAAATTCTCCCCTTCTCCCTGTGTGCCTGAAAATGTCCCTCTGTGACAGCACCTTCTTTATTTGCTAAGGTCCCTCTGTTAGAGCACCTTCTTTATTTGCTCCGCCACAGATTGTGTTCTGTGGCCTATTTATCTTCCTCCCACTAGACTTTATGCTCCTTGAGGAGTGAGACAGTGTGAGCATCTCAATGTTATGTCCACACAAGGTGCTCAATAAATGCTTGCTGAGTGCATAATGGGTGGGCAGGTGTGCAAAGGAATGGTGCCAAAGGGAGATGTGGGATGTCCTCAGTGCCTCCACCACCTGGTTAGGGAGGCCACATTGCCCTAGTCGAGTACTGTTGAGAGGCGGGTAAGCAAATCTCCCCCAGCTTCTCCTGCCTGTCCCCTTCTCTCCCTGCTGGACTCCATAGCAGTGGCCCTGCTCCTACGTAGGGGTGCTGCTGTTGTTTACCTGTGGGCACAAGCTTCAGTCTCTGCAGTGCTTGCTGGCTCTCTCTCAGGGGCCTGGGTTTTCCTTTTCTATTGTGTACAGTGGTATTGTCACCTTCTCTCTCTTTTTTTTTTGGAGAAAAGAAGACAACCCCCTTCTCCAACATTCCATCTTTCCTCAAACATCTCCAAAGAAGGTGCCCAATAGGGAAGACCCAGCTGAATCAAAATAAATGTGCTAGACAGGATTTGTGGCCACAAAGTCCATGTGGCCAAGACTTCCTCTGACTTGACCAGGCAGAATTAGGTCATCAGTCAATGGGAGTCATTTCAGGACAATGCTGAGATGATGATCAAAACTGCCACTTCACACAAATTTGATTTTGAAGTTAGTGCTTTGAATGTCATAAACAATACTTATTGATGGAAGGAGGGAAAGGGAAGGAAAAAGGAAGAAAGAAAGGGTGGAAAGAAGGACAGGAGGGTAGAGAGAGGAGAGGAGGAAGGAATTTGTTCCTATACTCAGAAAACATTTTTGCCCATGAAACCAAGTGTTGCACTGCATTACAGGGAAAAAATTGGAAAATACCCTGTGGTGGAAAACTATACATGGAGTGATGAGTAGAATAATTTATTCTCTAAATAGCTGACATAACAGAAAATATCACCAAACAGTGTTGCTTTCCACAATGTTCGTATTGGATAGCAGAGAGGAGGCTAGAAGAGCAGGGTCATCCTAACCTTCTGGCATGACTGATGGAATTCAACTTTGCAGTGTGGGAAACAGAAACTCTGATATCTGTGTTTTTCTATCATTGGTCCTTTTCTTGTTAATAATTTTTAAAATGTAGTTAATGACTAAATTTTCCATTCGAAATGACATACTTCCCCCCATCTCAAGTGTAGCTTCATCTTTTTGGTTGATGATACAGCCCTTATACGAAACAACAGAGTACTTCCCTTTGCCTTTGCTACGTTAGTGTTCCCTCTTCTACCTCCAAGAGGTATCAAAGGATCAGGCAGAAGCAAGGTTAAAAAACAAGCATTGACTGTACATTGAGAAATAAGAGAAATGCCCAAAGAAAAATCTAGAAAGTCTTCTAATCAAAGTAGTATGCGTCTCTCACATCTACTTCTCAAGGCTGGTGTGTACCGCTCCTCTCCCTCCGGCTCCCTCACTCGCTTGTGTGTGAACCTGTGGCAGGACGACAGGAAGTGATGGTTAAACCCAGGGAGCCCTGGGGTACCAGCTTACCTCAGATATGAGGGAGAATCAGAGCAGATGTCCCCCATCCACACATACACCCTCCAATCCATTGTCAGAGTGCAGGTCGATGCCATCCTGCTCCCATTCAAGCCTCTGTTGCCCCTCACGTGCCAGCCCTCCATAACATCTCCTGCCCATTCAGCCTCATCCTTCAATGCCTCCTCATCAATGAAGGGCAAGGATCCTTCTCTCAGGTTCTCAAATTCTCCACTCTCTCCCCTGCCTCAAGGCCTTCACTCCTGAGCCTCTGCGGAGAAAGCTCTGTTCTTTTCCAGCTGATTCCAGTTTAACTGTCACTTCCTGAAGAAAACTTTCCCTAATCCTCCAAATTTTGTCAGATACCCCTGCTTTATGTACCTATATCACCCTGTACATCTATCTCCCGGTGCTTATGATATTGGAAATTAATGGATTCATGGGTGAATTCATTTCTACATATATTTTGCTCACCAGATTGTAAGCTGCATAAGAGCAGAGCCCATGTTTCTCTTGTTCAGTATTATAAAAACAGCCCAGAACCTCGTGCATAATAAGCACTCAGTAAATATCTGTTGCCGTTGTTGTTGAATAAACAAATAAATTAAGGGGCATTTTGATCCCAATGTTGGTTTCCACAGTGGTACCCATTTCTCAGGATACATCTTAGGCTCTGACCACGTGCGCAGCAGGGAAAAAGCAGCTGTGATTGTAATAGAAGAGCACAGCCCTGAGATAAACAGGAGCCTTTGTACACAGCACAAAGGATAAACGTAGTTTTAGAAAGAATCATGGAAAGATATGAAGATGGGGAGAAGGTGACAAGAAATACTAAGTGCAGCAAGTATAAGGAACATAGCACCCTGGCTCTGTGCCATCGGAGGGCCTCCTGGAAGGGTGGAGGGGGAAGGAACTCTGGCCAGGGGCAGAGGGACAGCTGGAAGCCTCTGATATTAGCACAACAAATTCATCCATCCAGGTCAGCCCAGGCAAAGTCCAGGGCCGCATTTAGATGCTAGAGAAAAGGTTGACTTTCCTAAGGCCAGGAATAAAGAACTGCTAGCAAGAGAGGAGGCAAGGAAGAAAGAAAGTGAACTGTAGAGATCTCTGACATTAAAAATAAAATCATAAAGTGAATGTATGTGACTAACAGGCCAGCAGTAGCGTCAATGTTAAAAGGCCATTTGTTTTTCCATATCACAAAATGCAAATTACTAAATTTGCAATATGAATGTTTTATTGTACTCTAAAAATTCTGAATTCTTTAGACTGCTCTTTTCCTGTTCCAAAAAAAAGCAATTTTAAAAGCTCACATTAGAATATTTTATAACTCTTTTATCCCTCCTGAACATCTGTGAACTGGAAAGAATATAGTATATTACAGAAACAATCCATTTAAAGAAAAACAATTAAAATGAAAACTACTTCCATTTCTGTGGCATAAAACTCTAATTCTCTCTCCTTTGCAATTTTATTACCAACCTGACATGATATAGTCACAGCTTCACTTACACACAATGTTAATTTTACTCATATGCTACTTAATCTTCAAAACGTTGCAGAATAACATTTTTCTTTAGTAATTTATCATTTACTATGATAAGGCAATGTGTTTAGAGGATGTTAGAGTTTTTTAAAAGTTTGCATTTATCTCAGTCCTGAAATGTGCTCTGGGTGCTATTAAAATATATCATTTATACACTTTCACATTGAACTATATTAACTATACCTTAACCAGACATTTATTAAGAGCAGCATATTTATTTCCCATTCAGGACTTTTTAAATCTGCAAAGTCAGCTGTATGGAAATGAGCAATTTTTGCCAGCCTGACACTGCGTAATAGGTTAAACTGAGCAGAAACCTCAGGGCTCCACTGTAGTAGGGTACACAATTGCGTATCTTTTCTGAGCTTCCTTAAATCATTTTCTGATGCAGAACTTCTCATCATTCCACCAGCTGCCAGGGGTATGCTATGAACTCTAAATTAAGTTCATGGCAGCTCTCCATTCACTCATTCATTCATCATTTATCAAATATCTTCTATGTATAGAGATTAAAAGATGAACACATCTGACTTCACGATCCTTCTCTTGAGGTGAATAATGAAAGCCTAATTTCTTCTTGTTAATTTTATTTGTACTTATATAAAAATGTAACACATGTGCACATAGCTTTGTAAGTTTTCCAAAGGCCAGCACTTTTAAATTTTAGCCATTTATTTGAGCTTTTACCTTCATGGCTTTGAATACTATGTTTCTACTGCTATTTTTTGATTTTTCAGTTTTGTTTTATTTTATTTTTTTCAGACAAAGTCTTGGTCTGTCACCTAGGCTAGAGTGCAGTGGCGCGATCTCAGCTCACTGCAACTTCCGCCTCCTGGGTTCAAGCGATTCTCTTGCCTCAGCCTCCCAATTAGCTGGGATTACAGGCATGTACCACAACGCCTGGCTAATTTTTGTACTTTTAGTAGAGACAGGGTTTTACCATGTTGGCCAGGCTGGTCTCGAACTACTGACCTCAGGTGGTCTGCCCACCTCGGCCTCCCGAAGTGCTGGAATTACAAGCATGAGACACTGTGCCCAGTCATGATTTTTCAGTTTTAGATAGCATTCACTGATTCTCAGTTATGGAAGATACTGGTTTTATTTTCTTAAACTGTCTCCTCCCCACACACACCAAACACTTGCCCTCCCCTTGAACATCCCAATATATATAGCATTATGATGAATAAGTAAATATTAATCACAGTTAAAACTTAGAAGTAAAACGTAATTCCATTTCCTTTTTTGTATAGCTGTTTGTTTTCCCTGGAGATTATAATTGCTTTGTTTTTGCATTTGTATAATTAATGGGACCCTAAATCCTCTGACAGAACTGTAAAATCTCCGAGTATGTTCAAGTACACCAGGTTGTTGCTGCTGCTTCTACTTCTTTAACACCTAGAGAAATGGTTCCTGAAAGTATCATGTTTTCCATTTCTTTAATACATTACCTTTGGACTCTTTTGTTCCCGTGCCACCAACTGGACTGGTTGCTCCCTAGGCCTGTTAACCTGTCAGGCTGAGACTTCCCTTTACTCTCATCCTGGAAATGTCCTTTCTCTCTCTCCTGTGTTGGATCCCTGTTTCCCCAACCCTACATCTTTTTCTTCCTTGACCTCTACCCTGTTTCAGCGGAGTACATCCTCCAGTAACTTCCTGAGAAGGGTGCATGAGAGGTACAAGGTGCCTCCAAATCCTGAGCCTTTCTAGGGAGCTGTGGTACAAATAGCTTGTTTCTAATTGGCTTCTCCCCCATGGGCTTAGGTGTCAGCTTCTTCCAGCCTGACAAAATCATCAAGGTGATCAGCCATCAAAATTTTGTTGAAATCTCTTGTCTACTACTGTCTTCTCTCTAGTTCTTTTAGTCTTTTAGAGTTTATGCCTTTTATATTATTTTTAGAGGCATTTCTGGAGGGAACGGAGATAAACGTGTTCCATTTACCATATAGTATACCTGCAGTATAGTAGTTTCCTTTTATAATACTGAAATTTAGTGCTGCAAATATGACAATTCCCCTAGTCTTTCATTTGCTCAAATACAGAGAGAGCACCTACTATATGCCAGGCATTATTCTATACCCTAAAGATACAGCACTAAACCAAAACAACAGAACTCCCTACCCTCATGGAGCTTACATTCTAGAGGAGGGAGGGATGGACAATAAACAAAATAATAACTGAAATATATCTATATCAAGAAAGGACAAAAATATTGAGTAACTTAGGGCAAACCTGAGAAAGTCTGATATTTACCTTAAATTGGGTCTTTCTTGACACAGGGTCTTGTTCTGTCATCCAGGCTGGTGTACAGACGTGTGGTCATGGCTCACTGCAGCCTCGACTTCCTGGCTCAAATGATCCTCCTGCCTCAGCTACCCAACGAGCTGTGATCATGGACACAAGCCACCACACCCAAGCTTTTTTTAATTATTATTTTTATTTTTGTAGAATGTGGAGTCTCATTGTATTATTGAAGCTGGTCTCAAACTGCTGGCCTCAAGTGATCCTCCTGCCTCAGTCTCCCAAAATACTGGTATTACAGGCATGAGCCACTGCATCTGGCCTAAAATAGCCTCCATTTCTTATCCTACCCTTTAGCTTTATTTTGTGCTTGTGCTTCTAATTAGAAACAGTGTGATGGAAAGAAACACTGCAATGTTTAGAATGAACACTTCTAGCATATTCTCAAGTTGCATTTCCCTGTTCAGTATATTTTATAATCTTTATTTCATCTGCTAATTATAACAATATAAATCACAGACTGTCAGCCCAGCTTGCAATACAGCATAATTGAATGTAATATGTTTTCAAAGGAAAAATTCAAATTCATTATCATTTGAAACTCCGTTTTTTTAAAATTATACTTTAAGTTCTAGGGTACATATGCACAATGTGCAGGTTTGTTACATATGTATACACGTGCCATGTTGGTGTGCTGCACCCGTTAACTCGTCATTTACTTTAGGTATATCTTCTAATACTATCCCTCTCCCCTCCCCGCTCAACCCATGACAGGCACCGGTGTGTGATGTTCCCCTTCCTGTGTCCAAGTGTTCTCATTGTTCAATTCCCACCTATGAGTGGAAACTCCTTTCTTTTTTTAAAGGAAAGTCCCAGTTCTCTTAGCACAGGCGTGTTTACTAAAGTATCACTTTGTTCAGTTTCAAAAGGTGAAATTTTGGGAAAACAGGAGTGGACGGGAACAGACCTTTCAATGCTAATGTCACCCATTTCTAGTTAGCCAGATGAGGAAGGAAGAAGAAACAGCAGCAACAGTTAGAGGAATTGTGGCCAGAGGTTGACTAAAGCTGCAGAGCCACTACTACAACAATGGTATGCTAGTGAACATGCGAGAATTTGACGGATGATGCTAAGGGTCAAATAAAAGTGAATTAACACAAGCAGTAAATGATGTGGAGGAAGCAGCAGGCAGGGAGAGACGGAAAAAAATTGACATGGAAAACTTTGAGCAGCAGCAAGCAAGAAAGAGCAAAGGGAGGGAAAAAAAAGAAAGAACAGCCGAGGCTCTTGGGACTCTTCCACAGCAATTCCTAAATGTTGAGCTAAAATTGGCTGCTTGGATGAAGTCATCATTACCAGTTCAGTTTAAACCTTTTTATAGAGGAAATTAAGATGTTGTAAAATCATTTAAAATGTTTCTTATTATGTTTCTCTATCCTTTAGTGGTTTTTTTTTTTTGTTTTTTTTTTTTAAGAAACTGAGGGTGAAGTTTCATATAAACATAAATTGAAGAAGTAAAATGGACCTTGGGGAATCACCTGGCCCAGGTCTCCTTTTTTTATATTTCAGGAACCGAGGTCCAGGTTAAATTGGCCAAGGTGAACACCACACAGTCTTTTCTAATTATATGTAGCTCTCCCACTAGACAGGTCGGGTCTGATTCGCCGATGGTGTCCCTGCCATCAGCCAGCACTTGCCTAGCCCAGCACAGCTGAAGTGCTCAGCAACGTTTTTGTTGAATGAGAAATTGCAACTCACTCTTTCTATTTGGGGTTAGTCCTCAATGGCCTGTCTTTACAAAAGACTGTCCTATTCCCTCTAACTCATGATTTCTAGAGCACAAAGAACTAATGGTTATTAATAGGGGAAGAAATGTCTGCAGTGTGACAACCGAAATTTAAGAAAGTATCTCCTATCAGTCAGAAACAGAGAGCTCTCCAGAGATCACAGCTCCAGGGATCTGTGGCACCCATCCCCTACCACACACAGGCAGCCCCCAGGGTGCCACAGTGGCCCTTGTGAGAGCTGCTCATCCACAGAGCTGGCCAGTGACTCGTGTAGCTTTAGGTTCATTACCTTATTTTTCGATGACTCCATTTTTTCTTATTAACCGGAAGTCTGTGTTACTAAGTCCTAGGGAGTTATTACGTAGTCCTTAGATACAGTTAACACAGTTTCAAGAGCTGGCAGAGAAACCAACCAAAGTCAGTTTGAGCACAAATGATGATATAGTATTGGTCAGTACTGTTTTCAATTTGGTCCAGATCTCCCTGCCAATCTTTGACAGCTAGTAATGTGTTGTGATCAGGTGAAGGCTTAAATATACCAAGCAACAGATACCCACACATAATCCTATTGAAGCAGCACAACAACTTTCTAAAATAATGTTATTATACTCTGTCCACATCTAAAGTATTGAAGGCTTGGCAACGATAAGACCTTTCTCAAAAGCATGCAGAAGTTCAGGTTCAAACCAAGGGTTCAGTCTGACTCCAGCACCCTTCCTACACTCCATACATTCCCATAAGCGGGAATTCAGTCAAATTGAAAACATAATGAGGGCCAAGCAGGTGGCTTTGGGGTTGGGAGAAAGATTTACAGACCCTTTGGAAAGGCTGGTCTTTGGAATTAGCAAGATCTGTCCTGAGCATTTCTTGGATGTCTCTCTGACCAAATATATCACTATGTAATCTATACAGTGGTGTTTTAACAGACAGAGCTCTTACCTGTAATAATTTTCTTTGAACTCATATGTGCTAAGAAATGCCAATAAACTCAGTTGAAGTAATTTCTTACCCACAGGACATGCATTTGCACAGAAGGACCCTAGATCTTATGAACAAGAGAAGAACAGCCCACAATGTCTGCACAGAGCAGCCATTACATGCAAAATGGCCGTTTGAAAAAGAAAACATTTGACCCTTTCATTGATTAAACTTTCCTTCCAAGTGCCCTTCAGGGACTACTGAGATGGTCGCCAGGAAACAGAGATTCTTTTCTGGAATCATTTCTTGCCATTCTAAGTGACTTACAGTGTGTCACTTACTAGAATCTTGGTTCCCAACTTACAATGGGGGTGTTCTTCCTCTCAGGCTTCCTCCACCAAGAAACTCAAAAGATTAGATTCAGAACATATCTGTAGAGTTACAAGATTATGGCTAGGCACGGTGGCTCACACCTGTAATCCCAGCACTTTGGGAGGCCAAGGTGGGCGGATCACGAGGTCAGGAGTTCAAGACCAGCCAATATGGTGAATCCCATCTCTACTAAAAATACAAAAATTAGCTGGGCATGGTGACGTGCACCTGTAGTCTCAGCTACTCAAGAGGCTGAGGCAGAAGAATCACTTGAACCCAGGAGGCGGAGGTTGCAGTGAGCTGAGATCCCACCACTGCACTCCAGCCTGGGCAACAGAGTGAGACACCGTCTCAACAACAACAACAAAAAAAGTTACGAGATTATTATGAACATATGAAACAATGATTTTTTTAAATTGTACATTATAATGGAGCTATTTTCAAATATGTCATTTAAAAGATGCAAGTGACAGCAACTGAAATTGCTAAAAAATATTATCCACATTGGTTCTGGTTCTATGTAAATGTGAAGCCTCCCTTGTGGTTAAGATACGTTTGAGGGAGCCTGGAGTTCTGAACAAGCTTGGGTGAAGTGATCGAAATTCATCAGCTCTGCGATGTCACTCAGTATCTCTGTGATGTAGGGCCAGTGTCTCCACCCGCCAGGGGTCGATTTCCTTACGTGAAGTGAGCTTGGGTGAGATAATCTTAAAGGCCCCTTATAACCCTTCCCTTATCCTGTAATTGTGTCACTTCTTTCTGATTACACAACATGCAAAGCCCTCGGTCTCAAGTATTTTATAGTCCAGAGGGGGAGTTAAAGAACAAACAAGTATACAAATGAATGAGTAGCATCATTACACATTGTGATAAGTGCCATGAAGAACTGGACTCATGTGGTGATGGAGTACAGAGGTGTCAGGGATAATAAGGGCAGGAAGGTGCAGAGGACAAAAGAGAGTCTTGCTAATTTGCCTCATTTTTCATAGCAGGGTGTCGAAAAATATTGCTTGAACTTGACAAAGCAAGAAGTTTTCAATATATTAAAAGTTACTAGGGGCCAGGCACAGTGGCTCACACCTGTAATCCTAGCACTTTGGGAGACTGAGGCGGGCGGATCACTCGTGGTCAGGAGTTCAAGACCAGCTGGCCAACATAGTGAAACCCCATCTCTATTGAAAATACAAAAATTAGCCATGCATGGTGGCACACGCCTGTAATCCCAGCTACGCCAGGGCTGAGGCAGGAGAATTTCTTGAATCCAGGAGGTGGAGGTTGCAGTGAGCCGAGATCATGCCTCTGCACTCCAGCCTGGGTGACAAGAGTGAGACTCCGTCTCAAAAAAAAAAAAAAAAAGGTACTGGGGTATCATTAGAATAATAAAAACCAAAATGTCAATCTTAAAAACTAGTAGAAGATAAATACATTTACTCAGAGCATAAAGCAATAAAACCTAAGCCACAGAGCAAACAATAAAAAAGGAAGAGTAAAATAGTAAGTAGCTAGATGATAGAACTAAGTTCAAAAATAGTTTAGCAGTACATGTAAATGGGAAACTCCCCTTTTTAAAAGAAAAACACTTTCAGATTGATAAAAATCTGAAATAAGATATCTGAATATATATATCACCTGAAATAAGATATAAATCAGCCACATTACACATTCAAGAAATACATTTACAATAAAATTACTCGGAAAGGTTGCTAGCAAAAGGTAAAGTAAAGACATAGAAAGCAGGTGCAAGCAAAAAAATAGCAAGGATCATGATATTAAATTCAAGACAAAAAAACACACTATACAAATCAAAGATGGACAATTTATAATGGTAAATATACAATTTAGTGAATGTTCATGTAGCAAATAGCATTATTTCAAAATGCATAAAAGAAAAACTTCAATAAAAACAAAGAGAAACAGACAAAAAGGCAACTGTGGTGAGCACTTTTTCAGGCCATGACAGATCAAGTAGACAAAAAAGAATTCTACTGACAACTTAAATCCCATATTTAATAGGGTGGAGTGTGTGCACACACACGTGTGTATATCTATCTGTACGTATCTATACCTCTAAACTCTGAATATAAAGAATATGCCCTTCATATAATTGTCCTTGAAATATTGATCAAAATAACCCTATTTACAAGAGACAAAAAAAATCTTAACCACCTGGAAACTTAGAAGTTCTCTCTTTAACTCTTGGTCCACAGAAGAAATTAAAAACAAAATTTAAAATGCAGTATCTAGAAAATATTGATAATGCAAGCATTGTGTATCACAATCTTTGGGATCTTGTCTCTCATCGCACAGTTCTAACTAGTGTTGTGGAACAGAAGAGAATGAAAATAATTAATAGGAGCAGTCATTCTGGCAAGTTATAAAAATAATAATAAATATAACTAAATATGGCAAAAGGAATTAGTTTTTTAAATGGAACTAAAAATGGATCCAAACAATGGTACTAGGGATAAATAAACAAAGAAAACAATAAAATAGATAACAAACCATTAGCCAACCTAGTCAAGTAAAAAGATGAAACAACATATACAAAATTAGAAATGGGTAAGGGAAGTAACCACAGATAGAGTAAAATGTTAAAATAGAAAAGCAACAAATAAATCCATGAGCTACTTCTCTGAAAACAGAACAAAACAGAAAAACTGCTGGCTAAAATAATTAAGAAAAAAATATGAACATAGGCTAATACGAAATCAAAATAGTACACTGGGAACTGTTTTGTATGTACACACAAAATAACTTTGAGATATTTCTTTGCTCAGCTCTACTAAAATAAAGCTGAAAACCTGGATGAAATGGATGGCTTTCTAGAAAAACATAAACTACAAAAACCAATCATAGAAATCACAGAAAATCTAAATAACCAATGATTAGAGAAAAAAAATAGCGTATATTATCAAAAATCCAACTCGCTCAAAAGCACCAGAATCAGACACTTCATAGGTGCAAAGAATGTCTTAAAGATCATTCCAGGACTACTTAAACTGTTCCAGGCCACAATAAAAGAAGAAAAACTTTCAAATTGGTTTTTGAAGCTAACGAGATATCAATTCCAAAACTCCACAATGATAGTATACACACAGAAAAACTATAGTCCAAAGCTATCTATAATATCAAGGCAAAAAACCCATTTAGAGAAAGTGTTAGCAGACAGAATCCAGTACACTTTACGAGAATGCTACCTCTTGATGAGAATTTCAAAGACCGTTGCTCAAAGTATCTGGTAAGAGTGTAGATTCAGGAGTCAAACTGCCTGTGTTCAGATCCCGGATCTGGTACTCACCAGGTATAGGACCTTGGACACATAATTATTTAACTTCTCTGTGCTTTGGTTTTCTCATTTTTCAGGTGGGGTTAAATTATAGTATATTCAGAGGATTCCATGAATTAACACATGTAAAGTGCTTAGAATACGGCCTGGCACAAAGTAAACATAGAATAAACATTACCTATTTATTTTCCAACACTGGAAAAAGCTAGGACTACAGTTTAACATACTAATAGATCAAGAGAAAAATCCTAATTGCTTCCCTGGATGCTGAAAAGTCATTTAATTATCTAACATTCGTTGTAAAATTTTTATCCAACTTTTAACAAAATATTGAGGATGCCTTCATAACATATTAACTCAATAAAATAACAAGATCATTCACCAAAGCCTGAATCATACAGAATGAGGAAGCCCTAGAAACCTTCCTGATTCAACTCAGGCGCAAGACCAAGATATCCATTCTTCCCGCTATTATTTGACAGTGTTCTAGATGCAGTAGCCATTACAATAGAACAGGTGAAAGAAATAAGTGGAAGCATGGGAAGAAGGCGGGCAAAATTACTACTTGCAGAGAGTACAAAAAGATAATCAATTGAAAATTTACTATAGCAGGTAAAAGAACTCAGAAAATCGATGGGTATGAAAATAAGATACAAAATATACACAGGTTAGAAAACAAAATGAAAAAAATATATTCATAATAAGAAACTGAAAAATATCCAGGAATGAACTTAACTGGAAATGTTGAAGTTGTGCATGAAGAAACTTTAAGATGCTACTAAGGGACACAAAAGAAAACCTGAATAAATGGAAATGCTAACCTTGTTATTGGATAGAAAGACAATAATCATAAGTCAATTCTTCTTAAATCAATCTAAATAGATCATTTAATGCAATCTCAATAGAAGTACCAACATGGTAATTTTCAATTCCAGGCAGATTTTCAATTTTCTACACAAAAGTAAACATGCCAGTGTGTCTAGAAAATTCTGAAAAAGAAGAGTAATGGAGCATACTTGTCCTAGCAGATGCTAAAATGCATGATAAATTTGCTCTATTTCTTATAATGAGATTTTGGCAAATGAATAGACCAATCAATGGAATGAGTACAGATTCCACAAGTAACACACTCAAGTTCAAATGAGAATTTAGTTTACAACGGTGACACTGTATATTAGTAAAGAGTAAATGGGCCATCAGTAAGCAGTGTTGAGACAAGCGGAGAGCCATTGGGAAGTAAAACAAGCTGTATCAGTACCTCTCTCCTTATACCAAATTAAATGTTAGAAAGGAACCACAAGACTATAAACCACAAAAGTACTAGAAGAAAGCAAGGAATATTCTTTTTCATTTTTAATAATCTTGAATTGACATAGAACCCAGAAGTCCCTAAGAAAATGCATGATTATACTTAACTATATAAAAATAAAAAATGGCTCCATGGTATAAAACACTTTAAACTGAATCAACAGAAATGACAAAATGGGGAAAAATACTTAAATTCTTACAACAGAATATACATGTGTGACAGACAAAGGCTAATTCCTGATATATAAAAATAACCTACAAAAAAAGTTCAACAACCAATAGAAAAATGGGTCAAAGGATATACAAACAAACTTCAAAGAAACACAAATGGTACTTACACATATGAAAAGGTGCACGGCCGGGTGTGGTGGCTCACACCTGCAATCCCAGCACTTTTGGAGGCCGAGGCAGCAGATCACGAGGTCAGGAGCTCGAGACCAGCCTGACCAACATGGTGAAACCCCATCTTTGAAATACAAAAATTAGCTGAGCATGGTGGTGCGCACCTGTAATCCCTGCTACTCAGGAGGCTGAGGCAGGAGAATTGCTTGAACCTGGTAGGTGGAGGTTGCAGTGAGCTGAGATGGCACCATTGCACTCCAGCTGGGGCAACAGAGAAAGACTCCATCTCCAAAAAAAGGTGCTCAATCGTAAGAGAAGAAGTGGGAATTAAAGGTCTGAAGATTATAGCATTATTTTTGCCTATAAGGCAAAAATTTCAAAACTTGTCAACACACTATACAGGCAAGCATATGTAGGGAGTCATTGGCACTCTTGAACATTGTTGATAGGAGTGAGAATTGGTGCAATCTCTAGAATGCAATCTGTCAAAATTAAAAATATACAAGCCTGGGCCGTCACAATGGCTCATGCCTGTAATCCCAGCACTTTGGGAGGCCAAGGCAGGCGGATCACTTGAGGTCAGGAGTTCAAGACCAGCCTGGCCAACATGGTGAAACCCTGTCTCTACCAAAAATATAAAAAATTAGCTGGGTGTGGTGGCACGCACTTGTAATCCTAGCTACTTGGGAGATTGAGGCAGGAGAATCACTCGAACCTGGGAGGCAGAGGTTGCAGAGCTGAGATCGTGCCACTGCACTCCAGCCTGGGTGACAGAGTGAGACTCTATCTCAAAAGAAAAAAATATATATGCAAACTTTGACCTGATAACCTCACTTCTAGGAAATCTTATATTTGCCAAAATAATGAAAGATGTATCTACCACACTGCCCGAAGTACAAAACTGGAAATAGTCAAAAAACTATAAACAGAGAAGTGATGAAATAATTTATGGTATATCCTTATAAAGAAGTGTATGTGCTGATATGAAGAAACCCCAAGATATGTCCTTAAGTTAAAAAACGTGTGTGTGTGTGTGTGTGTGTGTGTGTGTACAAATATATGTTTGGAAAATCTCTGAAAGGTACATATGAAACTATTGTTGGAGGTTTATTACAGGAAAGAATTGTTATACACTATTTTGTGCTATGTAATTTTTTTTACTGTGTAATTGTTACATAATACTAAATAGTAATTTTTTTTTAATTTTTATTTTTTTGATGGAGTCTCGCCCTGTCGCCCAGGCTGGAGTGCAATAGCAAGATCTTGGATCACTACAACCTCCACCTCCCGGGTTCAAACGATTCTCCTATCTCAGTCTCCCGAGTAGCTGGGATTACAGGTGCCCACCACAACGCCCAGCTAATTTTTGTATTTTTAGTTGAGATGGGGTTTCACCATGTTGGGCAGGCTGGTCTCGAACTCCTGACCCCGTGATCTGCCCGCCTCGGCCTCCCAAAGTGCTGGGGTAACAGGCATGAGCCACCATACCCAGCCACTAAATGGTAATGTTTAAAATGATGAAACAAAAATAAAAAAGATAAGGACTCAGGAGTGATTTTATAAGGGATTCTAAGTACATGAAAGACTGTTCACTGCGGCCAGTGGCTAGCCATTCTCAATTCTCACAGAAGATATCCTCTCCAACAAAAAGAAATAGTAGATTAAACATGAATATATATATATAGATAGATAGATAGACGGGAGAAAAAGAATAATTTCCTGGTGAAAGAGAGCTGTAACAAAGTCCTCTGAAAGACTTTGAAAGGAGGGTTTGAGTCTGGGGTCGGTGGTGGGTGACGGGGGGAGGGAAGGACCCTGGTGGCCAAGGGAGGCCTCTTTCCACCCCTGGATGCTGGGACTCTCTTTCCAGGAACAACACCTCTCTGCTGGCTGACAGTTTAATGAGCATTTTACCCAAGGCATTCATGCCAGTAGGAAATGTTGTGAGATTTATAAGTGCCCATTAGTTAAAAGTTCTCAGAGCCACTGTAGACTCAGCACTGCATAGGATTTCTGTTTGGGACTTCCTTTTGCTTCCAGTGTTGGAGATTCAGTGTAAAAAAGGCCACATCTCAGGGAGCTTCTATGTTCTCTTAAGCATTCTAAACAGCCATGGGGACGAAATCTTAAGCTCCTCATAGTTGACAAATCATAACACCCCACCGCTCTCCCACAGAGAGCTCTAGCCTAAAGGTAAAAATGTGGTTCCCTCCATAAATGAATGATCCAGGATACTTCGACAATGAGGGGGAGCATATGGAGAATAAATAAGCCAGAGTAAGCAGAAAGTCAACTGAGTCCAGGTCGCTGCTGTTGGTCTCTGCTGCAAAGCGTACTCCATCATTCATCCTCTTGGTCAGTGCTTCTCAAATTCTGGTCCCTGGAACAGGAGCATCAGCATCATCTGGAAACTTGTCAGCAGTGCAAATGATCAGGACCTTCTCCAGAACTGCTGGATTAGAGACTCCTGAGGTGTGGCCCGGCAATCTGTACCTTGCGAAGCTCTCAAACAAAGCCAGTGCTCAAGTTTGAGAACCACTGCTTTAGGCTTCTGGAAGAAGCCCACCAACAGGAATGAGCACTGGCTGGACTCCGTATCCTTCCCTTCAAGGGAACCCAAGGTGACCTTTCAGCTTCATGGTTCGTCTTCAGCTCTGGCTGTTCATTGGCTACCTGCATCCCCTAAAAGGAACATCCTCTGATGATACTGGTGACCTCACAGAAGGCACAGCCATTCCCGCTCCTGTGCCTGGTGTGGACACATTCTAGAATGTCAAGGGAAGCAAAGTTGACCCTATGGTCTTATGCTAGCTACGATAATACCTAGCATCCCAAGTATATGCCAGTGACTGTAAGGCATTAACTCTCACCATCAAGGGCTGGAACCTTTGTGGTTCAAAAATCTCCTGTTAGGATGTTACCTTAAACAAAATCCTTGAAACCTGGGCATTAACTCTCACCATCAAGAGCTGGAACCTTTGTGGTTCAAAAATCTCCTGTTAGGATGCTACCTTAAACAAAATCCTTGAAACCTTGGCCCATGTCAGTTTGTAGATTGCTGCTTCTACTTTCCTATCAGTCTAAGGATTTAGTTGTTATGAGAACAAAACAGGATGAGGGCAGGAGATGACGGGAGAGGCAGCCATACCCTACCACCACAGTTCTGGTTCTGGGAGTCAGTAAATGTTCTTATTGTTGAGGCCAATTTGATTTGGATTTTCTGTTATTTGCTGCTACAACACCCTACTGATAGTGAGGGTTATTATTCCTCTGTATACATGGGGAAACTGAGGCACACAGAGGTTTGGCGACTTTGAGATTAAACTTTGTGACTTTGTGTAAATGTTATGACCACAGCTCTGCAGTACAAACACCACCTTTTTGCATCAGAAATTTGCTGACCAAAGTACCCTGGGATAATTCGCCAGATTAGGAACTGGGGACACCACCCACCGCACCCTTACCTTGAGTAGCACTCAGCAAGGCTGAATTCAGAGCAAGCATTCAGAAGCAGCTCCACTCCCTCTGGCCCCGTTATAGGGAAAGTAGGGTTGTTTTGAGGCTGTAAGCCCCCCTCCCCCATCCTATCTAGTGAAGTTGCAAATCAGTGTTGCTTGGTGGATAGCAAATCAACTTTCAAGATTACAGACAATACAGAAAGGAAAAAGGTAAATGGGAAATCATTTATCAAGACCATATTTAAAAGAAAAGAAAAGCTCAGGTCAAAGATGTAATACAATCGCTTAGCTATGTTCCCCACCGGTGTTGGCAGGATCTCAGGGCGCTGGGAGATTTAAATGCCATTTTCAATGGGTTTTGAGATTTTAGGTCAGATGGATCATAAATGTTCTTAGTTAAAAAGTTTAATGCGCTTTTTCTTCAACTAAAAGAGATCAAATGGCTTGTTTTCCAGTGTGAAGACACCAACAAGTTTGGGGGCTGCTGGGGGGCCTGGTTCCCTGATCTATACCTTGACTTTTTAGTTAATTACTTTTTAAGTTAGACATATATGTCCAGTTTAATAAGGAATGCAGTGTCTGGAGGAATTCATAGTATTTGGAAAGAGACGCAAGAATAAAAAATCCCACTGTGAGGTTGCAGGGTCTGGGTGGTCCACAGCCAGTGATTCAAGACGTCTGATGTTAAGCTCGTTCTGTGCTGGGCATTTATCCCCCTTCCTCAGACGTGAGCACGCTGAGGCTCAGAGATGCTGAGGGTAGTGTCCAGGATCAAACTGCATGTTCCCAAGTGCCATATGACATAGATGGTAGAAATGAGCAGGGGAGTATAACAAATAAAAAGAATATATGAGAAGGACACTGTATTCACCTCCCACCACTGTGGCCACTGATAAACCCTGGCCTGAAAATGAGCCGGCTGATACTGGTGCAGAATGGACTGGGCCACCCAATCCTGACCCGCATGACCTGTGTATAGCAGGGGCAGCTGGGCACCACATCTTATACCACCATATCCCAAGCTGGAGCCCCTCCCAGGAACAGTTCACACATCACCAGCCCAAGAGCAACCACCAGCCCAAGAGCATAGACTTTGCTATCCTAAGGACACAAATAGAGTTTGCAGTGTCTTGGTTTGAAGGACCCACCCTAGTTCTCCCCACACCCCCTCCCAAGTCTAGACATCTCATCACCAGAGCCTAGACACAGGTTCCCTGCTTAACAATAAAACTTTTCCACATAGTGCTCAATCTTTGACTTCATACACTTTATTTTTTCCTTACCTCCATCAACTAAATAACACCGTCTCGCCCACTGCTGCCCCCATGGGCCAGAGGAAGGTACCAGAAGGACAACAGCTACCTATGCCCTTAGTTGAATGGAAGGTACTTCCTGCCCTCAGCAACCTTTTCCCTTTCCAAATCACATCTCTTTCAACCCAGGAAAATGGACTCTTCCCATACAAATCCCCAAGTGCCTTGTGTGGAGGTGCGAAATATGCTCAGTGGGGCTATTTTAGGTTGCTGGAGCATAACCCTTTTTTCCACCACAGAAATGAAACACACTGTCATTAAAACACACTGCCATTAAAAACACCATCAGACCTTTGATAATCTCTGTAATAATAAATGGGGAGATTACATTTTACATTATTGCAGTGGATTTCATACTGGCACTTGAAAATTTGCTTCCAATTTTTGAACCAGAAAATACTTCTGGTGGCAGTGTATTCAAGCCATCATTTGAGCTAGAAAACTGATGATGATATAGACAGTTGAAGACCATTACAACTTCCGCTGCAGTTACTTATCTTCTCCATCCCAATTTTTCTTCAAATAACTGGTATTTAAAAGATAAATGCTTGAGGGGATGGATCCCCCATTCTCCATGATGTGATTATTACCCATTGCATGTCTGTATTAAAACATCTCATGTACCCTATATATACATACAACTACTCTGTACCCACAAAAATTAAAAAGTAAAACATCAAAAACATGTATCTGATACTTTGTCACTTCTTTTGGTAGCAGCTGAGGAAATCATACTTCCTGCAGGCTTAGCTGTTATTAATGTTGACTTACATCTGACTTTCCAACATTTTGGGTGTTGAATGAATACTTGCATACTGTACAAAGATCTGCAAAAGGACTTGTTCCTCATTTAATATATGTCCACTGCTCAGAAAATTAAACAGAAAAGCAACAGGACTATACCTTCTGGGTGGCACATATAATAAGGAGGAAGGAACTGTGACACTGCCCTGATGGTTCTTTATGCTACCTCCAGGCACTTTTGTAGTTAAAGAGTAGGCTGTCACCTGTCTACCCTTACCCTCCTGATGGCAGGCTTGCACAGGTTGGGAGAAGCCAAAACAGCCTTATAGCCTTTCTGCAGGTTATCTGTCTTTCCTGGCACTATTTCTATTCCTCCTGGGTTTAGTTGTCTAACATCTCTTGCCAATGAGAAGCTCCTATCAGCTCACATAAGGATTGAAAGCTGTAAAACTGAGAAGCAAGTAAAAATGCCTACAAGACCATTAACCTCTTTGTACTTGCAGCCAGAGTTTTTGGATCCTAAGAACTAATTTAAAATCCATTTGTCCTTCATGTTTGGACTATGAGTCCCCAGAGGCTTAATCAGAATGAAAAAGAATCAAATACCCTATCAGCAGCTCAGCCTCTCGTACCCAGCTCTTGCCTGTTGACCAGCAGGAGATTTAGATTTCCACATATTCCCTAAAATCACCTCAGAGGCAGAAAAGAAAAGGCTATCGCAAAATTCAGTTGCAGCTACTTAACGGAGGGAAGATGGGAATGGGCCAGTAAACAAAAGTGACCTATGTATGGTTCTAAGAATCACCAAATGGGGACAACGCATTTTAGCTTCCCCAGTAAGGGTTTCAAAGAGAACAGGTGGGATGGGCACCTTGAGGGTGCTACAGGCCACTACAAAATGAAACGTGATATGCAAGATTTCCCGTTGTTGGTAAGTTAATGAGGGCAGGTTAGAGTGAGAGTTAAAGGTTGCCATAGCAGAGGGTCTATCTGCCCAAACCAAGTGCAGACAGGAGGACCCAGCTGCTTTTTTATGGGCTGCATGAAACAAAAGACATCAAAACCAATGCTAGATTCATTGTCTAGCCCAGAGCCACAATAACATTCTCATAATAAGGAACCAAACGCTGAGTTTCCAATGGCTCGTGGAATATGAGGCTCCAACCTTGTCCATTTAAGGGAGCCCTCTAGCTACTGAACATGCAGCTCTGAATCTGCATGGTTACCAAAGAACAGTAAAATCATCAGCCCCCAGGTACAGCTCAGCAAGGGGCAGGAAGCAGCTGCTGGCTCGATCTCCGGGAAACTGTAGAAGAAAATGTCCTGGTTGGGAACCTGGCTTGAAAAAGCAGTCTCCACAGCTCTTTTTCCTTCTCAGACATTCTTTCCACACCAGCAGGCTCTGGAAACGTCAGTGAGGAAAAAGAGGGAGTACCTTGAAAAGCGCCTTGTAGAATCCTTGGGAGCTGCTAATAATTGGGAAGGATGTTCTGAACCAGTTCATTTTTTAAAGTACTTTGTGATTTTTCATGATCCACCTAATTAAAGGAGAGAAGTCAGGAAAAAAAAAAGGCTCTCATTATGTTCACTGACATAGAAAAGTAAGGTCGCCTCTTTTATAGAGATGAAAAAGTAAACAAACAAAAAAAGTATCTGAGCTAATAAGGTCTCATTCATTCATTTACTAAATATTTGAGTATCTATGAACCAGTCCCTTTACAGGGTAGAACTAGGAGCCAGTGAAGGGTGAGGCAAGGTCACTGCCCACAGGCAATGACCTGCAACCTGGGGCAGGATGGAAACCAAGCCATTTAGCAGAATGAGCAAGGACAAGACACTGGGAGGGCTCTGGGGTTGGGGGGAGCACCTAACTGAATTTGGAATCAGGGAGGAGCTCCCCAGAGTGGAGATGTCTAAGTAGACATCTAACTGCGATGATAGTCAAGGGCAGTTTGGAACAAAGAAGGAAGAAGTTTCAGAAGAAGGGAACAGCTGGTATACTGTTTGATGGGGCAATCCCTGTCTCAGCTCCCCAGTCTCATGCCCAGAAATGTCCCCAGATTTTTTAGGAGTAATAACGAAAGCAGTTTTTCTTAGCTTTATAGTCTGGACTTAATCCCATTCTGATATGGTTTGGATTTGTGTCTCTACCCAAACTTCATGTCAAATTGTAATCCCCAATGTTGGAAGCGGGGCCTGGTGGGAGGTTATTGGATCATGGGGGTGGATATCCCCCTTGCTGTTCTCCTGAGAGTGAGTGAGTTCTCACAAGATCTGGTTGTTTAAAAGTGTGTAGCTCCTCCCCCTTCTCTCTCTTCCTCCTCCTCCAGCCACGTAAGATGTGCCTGCTTCCCCTTGTCTTCCACCATGACTGTAAGTTTCCTGAGGCCTCCCCAGCTATGCTTCCTGTACAGCCTGCAGAACTGAGAGCCAATTAAACCTCTTTTCTTTATAAATTACCCAGTCTCAGGTAGTTCTTTTAATATACACTCCTTTCAGTGTTTCTGAATTCCAAGCTTTTAAAACAGGTTCAGGCTAGGTGCAGTGTCTCATGCCTATAATTCCACCACTTTGTGAGGCTGAGGCAGGGGGATTGCTTGAGCTCAGAAGTTCAAGACCAGCCTGGGCAACATAGGGAGACCCCGATCTCCACAAAACATAATAAATAAATAAATAAATAAATAATCCAGGTGTGGTGGCACACGCCTGTGGTCCCAACTTTGCTGGAGGTTTAGGTGGGACGATTGCTTGAGCCTGGGAAGTGGAGGCTGTAGTGAGCCATAATTGCACCAGTGCACTCCAGCCTGCAGCCTGAGATACACAGTAAGACCCTTTCTCAAAAAACAAATCAAAACAACAACAACAAAACAGGTTCAACTGACAGTTTAGACTTTAGTTTGTCTTTAATTACTTCATGTAAATTAACCTAAAATTATGCAAAACAATAGAAAGTCTTTTGTACTGATTACACTGAGAAATTTTATAGCAGCCTCAAGAATAATAGTTAGTTGAGTCTGTCTAATATGAACTTTGAACTGTGTTGCCCGGAGGAAACAGGAGTGGAGATTCCTGCTGGTCATGTAGAAGCAGGACCTGGAAAAACTTCCTAAGGGAGATCTACACCCAAATTCGGTATAACAGTTTTGCCACAGTGGAAGTAATAACCCAGGAGTAAAAGAATGTTAGAACAGCCTCCCTAATGTGTTTACTGCTGAAAAGCAGCTAACAGGGGTGAAAAAAAGAGATTAACTGAATGGTAACACCTGGGGAAAGCTACAAAAGCAGCTGGGTTTATTTTGAGAGAGAATGAAGGAATTACACTGAGATACACAAAGCAAGTTATCGGGGATCTCCTTTTTTACTTAAAGTCAATGTGGTCCTGGAATCAGGCACATAGATTCTGGAGTCAAACCACCTGGGCTCAAATCCCTTCATAACCACTCATTAGCCATTTTAACTCTGACCAGTTATTTAATATCCTATGCCTCTGTTTTTTTCCATCTTGGGCCAGTTATACCAGTTCTTAGCATCTTGTGCCTCATTTTTCCTTATCTATATAATGGGGTTATAATAGTACTTTCCTCATGAAGTTGAGGAAGCATGCCTACAATATAGTGATGCTCAATAAATTTAGTTATTGTTATTACTATACCCTACTTTTTACCAGAAAAGAAAAAGAAAAAGAAAAAATGGGCTTACTTACCATTTTTAAAGCAAGGATGTTAGTCCAATATAAGAAAGAATTTCCCAAGTGTGAAGATGTTTAACAACATGAGGTAGTTTTCTTAGACAAAGCAAGTCTCAGAAAGTTTCATCATTAAAATCTGTAGGAAAGAAACTGACTCTGACCTGCTGAAGATGAGCAAGGTGAGGTGGCAAGGAGGTCTTGTTTTGGGGCAAAAAGAGGATGGTGCTTCTTAGATCTAGATACTTTGTGTTCAGATCTCCACTTGTACAAATCAAACATATTCCCCTTGGGCAAGTCACTTATGCTGAGGTTCAAATTCTCCTTCATACTACTGTCCTAGACACGCTCCAAAGATCCAGTATGTGAAAATGCTTTTTAAGCATCAAATGCTATAGGGTAGTCAGTACCACAATATCAAGGCATAGTACTCTTTTGTTCAGCTGGTGAGGAATGGAATGGAAAACGACGCCCCTTGACTCCCGGGTACCCTCTCAGTTCTCCATCCTAAATCACCCTCCAAGGGTAAGAAAAAAAACCACACCAGAGGGGAGAGGCAAAGCCCAATGTAAATTCTTCCTTAGGGCCAGTGCCACCCTCTGCTGTTATGCACATTTTATTGACTACCAGGAAGTGTTACCCTGAAAGGAAAACCTTTCTTGACTTTGAGCAGTAGACTCAGGGACATCGGGGAAGTGGTTGAGTGTCTGCTAGACTCTCTCTCTAAAGTCAAAAATCTAACATCACTTTCCAAGCACCCTGTGATCTAATGAAGTGATTTTGTATCCCACAGCATTCTGGTCCCCTGTCTTTCCTCATGAGCAAAGGGACAAGCCCCATAGGAGGTCAGATATTATGAGACAGTGCCCAACCATAACTGCTAATGAAGTGTGTGTGTGTGTGTGTGTGTGTGTAAAATAGGAAGTGCTCTCATTTCCTGTGTGGGTGGCACCAACGGCTGAGATCAGCTACTCCTGCTCTCTGGAGTGCTGATGGGGACAGAGGCAGGCTTGTCACCATTGTCAATCTCAGACAACTTTAAACAACGTTAAGGGAAATATGACTTCCCCAGCCAAGGAAACACACAATGGGCCCTGACTATCCCATGGGTGGTTGCCTCAGACCTTCCTCCCCTGGCTGTTGTTCTGTCCTGCTTTCTGCTTTCAGCTATTTCATTCAAAAGTGCCAAAGGCAAGAGGTGGAGATGCACCCTTGCTTTGGAGCAGAGACTGTGTGCCTTGGATGAGTCACAGTCTGATATAGTTTAGATGTCTGTCCCCTCCAAACTTCCAGTTGAAATCTGATCCCCAATGTTGGAGGTGGGGCCTAGTGGGAGGTGTTTGGATCATGGAGGCGGATCCTTCATGAATGGCCTGGTGCTGTCTTCATGGTAGTGAGTGAGTTCTCACTCTCTCAGTTCCCGTGAGAACTGATTATTAAAAGATCCTGGCCCTGCCCCTCAATCTCCCTTCCTCCCTCACCATGTAATGCCTGCTCCCTTTCGCCTTCCACCATGAGTGGAAGATTCCTGAGGCCCTCACCAGAAGCAGATGCTGACATCATTATCCTACAGCCTGCAGAACTGTGAGCCAAAATTTCTTAATAAAGTACCCAGCCTCCAGTACTCTTTTATAGCAACACAAATGGACTAAGACACAGGTTAACCACAAGACAGCAATCCTCTCAGTCCACAGCTGGAGTTAGGACTAACAGAGCACCTATATTTGGGCATGATGAGCAACATCTGTCTTCAGTGCCTCAAACCTGAGGACACATTAGAATCACCTGGAGGACTTGTGCAACACAGAGACTGGGCCCACCCCGAGTTTCTGATTCAATAGGTCTAGGGTAAGGCCCCAGAATTTGCATTTCTAACCAGTTCCCAGATGATGCTCTTGCTTCTGGTCTGGGGACTACACTCGGAGAACCACTGTTCTAGAGTAACCTATTAAGCATGGGGAAAGGGTGCTTCCCCAAGCAGGTGGCTATGGATCACACCACGCCCTTGGTAGACAAGGACCTATGGAGCTGCTGGGGGAGTTTATGTCCCAAGTGCAATTATTAAGCAGGGCAAAATGGAGACTGAATACAGGGCTCTGGAAGGGCTCATCCAGGAGGCATTTTTTTCATCTATACCATACACCTCTGTCCATTTGTACCTGAGGTGCTTTTGTACCGGCATCTTGCCTAGGTAATAATACCCACTTTATCATTTCATATGTACATTAGAACGGTGTCATGATTTTGAAAGACCTGCTATGAAAAAGTTCAAATGAGCTTGAAATCCACTTTCATTAATAAAAGAAATCTCACTGTTATATTTGTCAGTGAAAGAAAAAGACCTATTAATTTTTTTAATAGATTTGCAACTGCAGAAAATGTTCAAATGGTTGTAAAAATGGTTTAATTTTTTTTTTTCTTTGAGATGGAGTCTCACTCTGTCACCCAGGCTGGAATGCAGTGGCACGATCTCAGCTCACTGCAAACTCCACCTCCTTGTTTCAAGCAATTCCTCTGCCTCAGCCTCCCAAGTACTGAGATGACAGGTGCACACCACCACGCCCAGCTAATTTTGTTTTTGTTTCTGTTTTTGAGACAAAGTCTCGCTCTGTCACCCAGGCTGGAGTGCAAGGGCAGGATCTCGGCTCACTGCAACCTCCACCTCCCAGATTCAAGCAGTTCCTCTGCCTCAGCCTCCCAAGTAGCTGAGACTATAGGCATGTGCCACTACACCTAGCTAATTTTTGTATTTTTAGTAGAGACAGGATTTCACCATGTTGGCCAGGCTGGTCTCAAACTCCTGACCTTGTGATTCCCCCTGCCTTGGCCTCCCAAGATGCTGAGATTACAGGTGTGAGCCACCACACCTGGCCGGCTTAATTATTTTTATCACCTATTTTGAGAATAAAGTTCTCCTCTGGTGACTATAAAGAATTTGAAGAGATCATCATTCAAAGACAAGTCTTGATCAAGAGTTCAGTGTAGCTATTTCAACATAAAACCTGAAATAGAAAAATACGTGTCTCTAGAAGCAAGCTCAAGTTTCTCATGTTAAAACTTGAAAAGGTTTTATTTGGAAGTTTTATACAAATTCAATGTGTAATATCTTTCTTAGTACTTTGTATTTTACTTTTCTTGTAATTATGTATCATAAAGAAAAGATAGTAATTTTCACCAAGCCCCATATTGAAGCTCCCCAATGTACTTCAGAGTGCCATGCAAATATTGTACTAGAATTTCTTTTTTTTTTTTTTTGAGATGCCCAGGCTGGAGTGCAATGGCGTGATCTCGGTTCACTGCAACCCCTGCCTCCTGGGTTCAAGCGATTCTCCTGCCTCAGCCTCCCAAGTAGTTGGGTTTACAGGTGTGCACTACCATGCCCAGCTAATTTTGTATTTTTAATAGAGACAGGGTTTCACCATGTTTGTCAGTCTGGTCTTGAACTCCTGACCTCAAGTGACCCACCTGCCTTGGCCTCCCAAAGTGCTGAGATTACAGGTCTATCTGTTGAGCCACCGTGCCCAGACTGTACTGGAATTTTCTGTGTGTGCTGTGTTGTGGAAAGCTCTCTAAAGCCCTGCTTTAAAGAGGATGGCAGACTCTATTGATGGCCTAGACAGCAAGCATCCACCAACTTCCTCTTTGTTAATTGAACTCACACCTGATTCAGATATTGGGAGGGTCTGTGCTTCAGAGAAAGCCAAGTTTCTCTTCAGCCCCAAGCCAAGCCAACTGTGCAGTTTCACTCTCTTTGCCAATGATAGAATGTAAAATAGATGTGTGATGTGTTTCCAGTCAATTAGCCATGTGAGGGAAAAATTTAGAGGGAAATTTTAGAGGGAAAATTCTAGTCATTTAGCCATGTGAAAGCAGACAGAGGGGCTTCTGGAAAGTTTTCTTCCTCTTAAATAGTGACACAAGAGAGGGACATTCTTCCAGCCCTTGGACACTGTCAAATGAGTCTGTGATGGCTCGTGCTGCTGCAGCCATACTATGACCATTATGAATTAACCATGAGGACAACCCCATATGTTGAGAGTGGCAGAGCAGAACGGCAGAAATGACATGGGACCCTGATGACCACAGAGGTATTCAGTTAACAAGCTCTGGATTTCCCCTACCTCCAGAATTCTTATTGGGTGAGATAATGAATTTCTTCTTTGGCTAAGTTGTTTTTGTCTAGGTTTTCTGTTTTTTTTTTTTTTTTTTTTTGAGACGGAGTCTCACTCTGTCGCCCAGGCTGGAGTGCAGTGGCCGGATCTCAGCTCACTGCAAGCTCCGCCTCCCAGGTTCACGCCATTCTCCCGCCTCAGCCTCCCGAGTAGCTGGGACTACAGGCGCCTGCCACCTCGCCTGGCTAGTTTTTTGTATTTTTCAGTAGAGAAGGGGTTTCACCGTGTTAGCCAGGATGGTCTCGATCTCCTGACCTCGTGATCCACCCGTCTCGGCATCCCAAAGTGCTGGGATTACAGGCTTGAGCTACCGCGCCCAGCCTGGTTTTCTATTCTTTGCATTTAAAAGTATCCTCACTAATGATACACAGTTTAATGATCACACTTTGCATTGCCAAATTGCCCTCCAGATGACAGCCTCAAGTTATACTGCCCTGGTAGGATATGAGAATGCCTGTCTCCCCTTACCAGCGTTAGAGTTGTTGCAACTCTTTGCCAAATTTATAGACAACATTTAGTTTAAGATTTATAGCACCTGCCCAACTACTTGGGAGAAAGGACGTCAGCCTCCTGGATACACCCACGGGCCTCCGCCTTAATCACAGTTGGTCTGTCTGTTGAGCCAAGCAGTCCTGTCAAAACATCTGCTTTCTAATGCTTAATTCTGGCCATAGAGTGTGCTTTAAAGTATTATGCCTGCATTTAAAGGGAACACATTCTGTCATTTAAACCTCTCATTGACTGCCACCATATTTGTGGTTACAACCTCATGTACAATGAAAATCAGTAGAAAGTAATCAACTAATGTATACCCTCCATCACCACAAAACAGGATTCAGGACATGCTACCCCAAAATATGGCATGGGGTATATTGAATATCTTAAGCTGAAGGAATTTGAGAAATAGCATGTGCAAGACAGAGCTTTTGACCTTCCCCTGAAGTAGGTCATAAGCCCCTCATGGGAGAGGTGACCCCCAAGACCCAGAGAGAAGAAGCAGTGTTGCCTCTGAAGACGCAGGGATGCTGGTAGGAATGTGGACAAGCAGGCCTTACTAAGGTCCCCAGGCCATAACATTTCATTCAGACCTCCTTTGTCTTGTTATATTCTCCACCACTCTTCGCTCTTCCTCAAACCTGCAGAGAAACACCTGGGTTTAACTGCTCCTTCCGCTCCTGATGAAGGCTCCTGTGTGACCAAATACTTAGATCACATAAATGTTTGTGCTCTTCTCTGTCTTTATTACCAGGGCCCCAGCCAATAAACTTAGGATGAGTACAAGGAAAAGATATTTTTCTTCTCCTGCACACAACGACTTGCTCAGATCAGAGAGGGTGTGGTGTGTGTGTGTGTGGTGTGTGGGTGTTAATGTGTGGTTTGTGAATGTTGTGTGTGTGGTATAGGAGTGTGTGCTGTGTGGGTGTGTGGTGTGTGAGCGTGTGGTGAGTGGGTGTGTAAGTGTGTAGTGTGTGTGTGGTGTGTGAGCGTGTGACTGTATGAGTGTACAGTGTGTGTGAGTCTGTGAGTGTGTGGTGGGTGAGCATGTAGTGTGTGAGTGTGTGATGTGTCTGAGTGTGTGGTTGTGTGTGTGTGGTGTGAGTCTGTGTGTGGTGTGTGAGCATGTGGTGTATGTGTGAGTGTGTGGTGTGAGCGGTGTGTGTGTCTGAATGTGTGGGTGTGTGGGCATGTGGCATGTGAGAGTGTGCGGCATGTGTGAGAGTCTGAGTGTGTGGTGTGTGTGGTATGTGTTAATGTGCGGTTTGTGAGTGTGTGGTGTGTGATATATGTGGTGTGTGAGTGTATTAATGTGTGGCATGTGAGTGTGTGGTGTGTGTGGTATGTGTTAATGTGCAGTTTGTGAATGTGTGGTGTGTGATATATGTGGTGTGTGAGTGTATTAATGTGTGGCATGTGAATGTGTGGTGTAAGTGTGTATGGTGTGTGTGTGAGTCTGAGTGTGTGGTGTATGAGAGTGTGTGTGATGTGTAAGTGTGTAGTGTGTGAGTCTGTGAGTGTGTGGGTATGTGGATGTGTGGGAAACAGAGAGAGGGCGAGCCAGGGAGAGACTCAGAGACAGAGAAGTCTACACACACAGACACACGGGGCCTTTCCTGGGAGAATAGTGGTCTGCCCCATCCCAGCCCTACATGAGACCCTATTTGGCAAGCAGGTGGGATCATAGTGGACTTGACATCACTTGCTCAGGGTGAAGGCAGAAGAGGCATAAAATAAGGCCTCTGTAGACTTGACTTTCAGTGCTGTCACTGAATCCAATGTATTCATTCAAATAGGCTTAACATCAACTCTGTTTAATAAAAATGAAGTCTATTTGTTGAGCACTTACTGTGTGCCTGTGGCTGTGTTAAATACTCTCATTTATTTCTCAGAACAACCTTATTAGGAAGAGGAAGATATTATTGTCTCCATCTTAAAGAAACAAAATTAAGGCACAAAAAACACAACCAACATGAGGCTGTGTGGATGTGACCTCAGATCTAGTTGACCCAAAATCCTATTGTGGTACCCACTGCATTACATCCCCTTTAGGGGAGTGCAGGCAACTACAAGATCGGATTGTATAAAGGCTAAAAAGGTAATAGGATTAAACAGCTCATTTGTAACTTGACAAATAATTTTATTTGCAACTTCAGTTTTGCTAAATCATATGGAACAAAAATATTACAGGCTTATTCTAACCATCACTAGGTCTTTGAATTTGTTTGTTTTTATTGTTAACTGTAAAACAGATAATAAAAGGCAATATGTGTTCAGGACATAAATTTTGAAAAGTACAAGGAATAAAAGGAAGTAAAATAAAAATCACACAGTCCTATCACAGAAAAAAGAATTACTGCTAACATTTGATGATAACCCCATAAAATATTGGAAAATTGCTATTAGTATTGTAATAATTTTTCTTAGAAGACAAGTTCCACCTAACATGGCTATGATGGTGAAAGAAGCTGTCAATAGCCATATTTGTCCAATAGCTTACCATCTCACCACTTCATACTCTGTTCTGGTCCTAAATGTTTTTAGAACTAACACTACATTACTACAGAAAACTGCCTGATGTATTCGATGTGCATTATTATTAGGAGAGGTAAGAATCTGGGGTACCTTATTAAAAATAATATAATTGGGCAAAAAAAACAGATAATAATTGGGCACAAATCAAATTGCCCAATAGAAAAACTGGCAGAAAGCCATGAACTTACGATTCATAAAGAAACATAAATACTTAGTAAATAGTAAACATACTCAATAAACATGAAAATATGCCCAATCTCACTATTGATCAAAGCAACAGAGTATTATAGATATGACAATTTTCGTGCCTATCAAATGGTCAAAGGTTTACAAATAACTCGATGTTGGAGAAGGTCTTGGAAGATAGGATCCCCCTATCCCTACCTGATGGAAGAGAAACTGATGCAATCATTTTGGAAGCATTACACATGGCAAGAGGCTTAACCCATGCATTTCTAGATCCCTTCTTTAAAAGAGGACTCTTCTCTAAGAGAGGAATAGTCAGAGGTGATCAGGGATATATGCGCGTGGCCATTCATAGCATAATTTACAATACTGAAAAACTGAAAACAGCTTAAAAGTCCATGAGATAGGGAAACACACAAATTACGGAACATCTGCACAATATAGAATTAAGCTATCATGAAAATTTTTGAAAGCAATTTAATGCCATAAAGTGATATTTACAGGAAGGGGAGGAAGCAGAATATATAACTAAAACTAAACTAAGGTACAATTCTCAAGAAAATGTGAGGGAAATACATTAAGAAACTAACAGTTGTTACCTTTGAATGATTAATCCACGTATAAATTTCACTTAATTTTTTTTCTAAAATTTTCTACAAATAAAGAATACATTATCAGAAAACATTTTTAAAATTTCTAGTGGTAACTAGGCTCAGGCAAACCCAGCACAACTTAAACCCCCTAACCCTAAGATATCCTTGGAGGAGTCTCAGTCCTCAACCATCCCTTTCTCAGTTCATAATTATCATGGCAATTGCTAATATTTGTTGAGCAATAATATGAGCCAGGCATTATGCTAAGTACTTTAAATTCAATATTGCATTTAATTCTTCTAGAAGTCCAGTAAAGTAGGCACTAGAATTGCCCCTGCTTTACAGTAAATGAGACAATGACTTTGAGACGGAAGCGATTCACTGAAGGCCATTCAGAGATTAAAGCACAAACCAGGTTTGACTCTTGCAAATCAAGGCGGCTCCAGAACAAAAACTCACAATTTTATGTCTCTAGGCTCTCCTCCTTAAATTAAAACAATTATTAATATCCAAACTAGTTTTCCATGGGCTCTTTGAAAGGAAATGACTGTTTAGAGCTAAGAAATAGCTACAGTAAATAGTGAGAGAAAATGTGCTGTCACTTTAAAGAGCACAGTCACCAAGTCTGGCTTTGTAGGTGTGAGACCTGCGCAGTTGCACAGGGCCTGTGCTTAAAAGGGCTCCATGCTTGATTTAATGCTTTGCTGTCACTGTCGTATAATTCTTAATAATTTTTGAACAAGGAGTTCACATTTTCATTTTGCACAGAGCCCTGCAAATTATGACACCAGTCCTGCTAGTCACACGTGAGTAACTAAGCCTCAAACCTCATTTAAAAAGACGGAGTGTTTGGGGTTTGGAGTTGTGTTCATTGCTTTTTATTACCTACCTGGGCCTGAAGCCTAGGGAGAAGGTATTTTCCCTTGCTTAAATGAATCTTCCACTTGAAAACATGCGATGGTATTAAAGGAAGCTGGGCACCTCCTCCTCCTCCTCAGCATCTCCAGTGACCTCCATTTTAAGCAGTGCTCTCTGGTACACATCCCTATATTGTGGGATCTGGCCCATCAGGCCCTGGTGTGTTTGACTGGGTCTGGATTAACAGCCAGAGTGTGGCTTGTCTTCAGGGTAAGAGGCCGGTGGCTGATGCGATAAAGGCTTTGCATATTTAGAACACCAAGGATTCTCCAGACAAAAAATTTAAAGTTTCTTAGTGCGTGCTCTTCTATAAGAAAACTACCTGATGTATTCGATGTGCATTATTATTCTATAATTGTCAGGGAGGATAGATAGAGTTGTGTAAGCTGTATGGCCCTACTCTTTTCAACAAGGTTGTGGTTCAGACAGCAGTTTGGTATGAGAAAAACACATTGCTGGTAAACTAACTTCAGCACATTGGGGAATATTTTGGACTGCCAAGCCTTGCTTCAGGGAAAACAATGAACTCTCACCCATTTTCCCTCTTAGAATTGCACAAGACTCTCTATGACTAACTCCTCTGTGTACTTTCACTTCAGAAATGGGGTCTGGCAGAGGATGAAGTTAGGGACCCCAGGAGCGAGTGCTTCTGGCAAACCCCTGGGTTTCCTGAGGGTGAGGCACAGCCATTGTACCTGTGAGAAGCCCAGGGTCTGGCAGAAGACCAAGCAGAAGCCATGTGGGAGAGCACAGATACTGCTGGGGAAACAAAATAAGAAGGTGCGTAAGAGACTGCGAAACAACCAGGATTTAGCTGTTTCATCAGCCCCTCTGGCCAAACCAAAAAGGTTTCTTTGGCTACCTTGTTCCATAACAAACACGTGGATTTCCTCAAACGTGTGGCCTACTGAAATCATACAGAGTAACTGTAGAGGACTCTGTTGATTGCCTACCCATCGCCCATTCTCACCTCCTTCTTCCTACAAGGACCCTGCTTTTGTTCAGATAGGTTCCCTCTTCAGAATAACCCGCACTCAGAATTGGCTTTGATTAGACTAAGCTCATCAAAGTAATCCCATGGTCCATGCTAGTCATTGATTGAGGATGTCACGCACTCCAATTCTGGAGAAAGAAAAACCTTGCTGGAAATTTCCAGGAAAGTCCTACCTTGCTTTTAAGAGATAACAATGGAGAAATAGACTCTGTCAACCTGGTAGGGATGAATTAGGAGGCATACTCCCTCAATTGCTACCAACCACCAGCCAGAAGCCAAAGTCAGCTCCCAGAAGGGCACAGAAAGAACTGCAGAAAAACAGAGCCAAAACCTAGATGGAACCAAGCCTGAAGCCCACCCCGTTTGGGTTTCTCATTATACAAGCCAATGCAACTCTTTATTATTTAAGCTTGCTTGAGTTGGCCTTTCTATTACATGCCAGTGGAACCACAAAACGATCCTTCACAGCAGAGTCAACCTGGGATTCTGAAGAATCGGGCTCTAGGCACCAGCCTATTTGCTGTATAAATTGCTTTGTGCAAGTCCCAATTTACCCAAACCTCAGTCTTCTCATCCAGTAAGACTGGCCATTGTAATACCTCTATTGTTTACTTTGGGGGAATATCACAAGCAGTGAAAAAATAAAAGATATGAAAGGCTTTTGAAACAAGTAACTGTTATACACATGTGAGATACTGTTACTATTAAATTTAAAATCGTCCAAGAAATCTACTTGTTTTCCTGGATACATACATAAATAACACTGCCTTACTTTGAGTTTCCATATTTTCATTCTCCTTTCCCGTCCCCAACCACACTTAGCACCTCACAGATGTGTAGAAGGCTGTGACAGAGCTTTCTAAAATCATTTTTCTCTCTATTCAGCTGATTCCCAAAATACCAAGCAAAAAGATTCAGTAAATTTTGTAAAGCATCTCCTTGAAGCCCCTCCCATTATGTGCCCGACACAGGAATCTGAGATATGGTACTGAAAAGGCTTTTTGAGGCCAGAAAGATATTTGTCTTATCCTGGAACAGACAGAACATGGGGGTACATTTATCCTCCTAACAGGTAAATGAAATTGTCAAAGGCCTGTAATGGATTGGCAAAATTTTAAATGGAAACTGTGTGTGTTTTCAGAAATGCACTAACTTGTGATCATTCATTGCAGAGGGAAATTAAACTCAAGTGAGAAAAAGGAAAATCTAGCCTATGAAAAACACATAAATGCAAAGCAAGGAGCACTGAGAATCTGGGAGACCAACTGGTCAATTAAGTACCATGTAAAGATTTCCAATTTTTTTCTAGTAAATTATTTATTTAGCTCTTCCATACCATCAATATATTTTACAAGTTTAATATCCAAATTATAGCCAGCCCACCCATTTATGGCCCCATAAATGAGTCCTGACTTACCAATGTGAATTCTTGTTCCTAGCAGTGTCAGATTTAGATTGGATTTGGATCTATTGCTTTTATCCTTATCAGACATTTCGAGGCTGATATTTTATTGCTATATTTAAAATGGAAAGTGCTTTAAAATAGACTCGGGAGGGAGCACAACTGATTCCTGCCCCGATATGTCATTTCCTGACTTAACATCCTACTATAACCTAGGTTAAAGGGTTGGAAGTCCACACAAAGTCCTTCTCCATCGAAAATTTCCCCCCACACAGAGAATTTTCTTGGAGGAAAGTGAGTGATTATAAAAAGAATGACTTTAATCTTAAGTAAGAGTAGCTGGGGCTTTCAGTAGTAAAACTGACAGGCAATTTCCATGCCTACATACTTTGTAAGTCAAATGAATAATAAAGAATATAAATGAAACACATCTCACCATTTCTTAAGTTTTGAAGTGTATATGGAGCTAAATTGTCAAGCCTTGTTTCTCAAGGTTTGGATTTTGTAAAATACGTAGAACAAACCAATAAATTAACGGCAGAAGAGAAGACTAACAAATCAAACCCGGGAAACAGCTTCCACTTATGTTATAAAAAGTATTATAGCCCTAAGATTGGTAAATCCCACAGAGTCAAATGTAAGATATGATCTATGACACCCAAAATTATAACAATTCTGATTGTGGCTTTTAGGCCTTGAAAAAAAAGTCACCAAATAATTTTTTTAACCTTTTTACATTAACTTTTTGTTTATATTTACATTATAACTTTTTTAAATTTCTATAAAAGACTGTTTAATGGACTATAAAATAACAAACCTTAACTTGCAGTTCATAGGAACCAGCCAAGCTCCATGGAAGACGGAACGGAAGAGCTCAGCCTCCACACTCGCCCTGGGAACAGAAGCCAAGGGCAGGCCACTCCTTGGAGCTCACTGTTCTCATATGAAAAACGGGCTTATCTCCCGGAAATACACCAGGGGCGGAGTGCTTTGGAGAAGCATGGTATTTGGTTTATCAGTCTGTTTTCACACTACTGATAAAGACATACCCAAGACTGGGCAATTTACAAAAGAAAGAGGTTTAATTGGACTTACAGCTCTGTGTAGCTGGGGAAGCCTCACAATCACAGCGGAACACAGGGACTACAGCAGGCAAAGAAACAGAACTTGCGCAGGGGAGCTTTTCTTTTTAAAATTGTCAGATCTCGTGAGACTTATTCACTATCACGAGAATAGCGCAGGAAAGACTTGCCTCCGTGATTCAATTACCTCCCACTGGGTCCCACCCACAATATGTGGGAATTCAAGGTGAGATTTGGGTGGAGACACAGCCAAACTGTATTACTTGGTTTTAAGAGAAATTATTAAGAAAAAAGAAAGAGGCCGGGCGCGGTGGCTCAAGCCTGTAATCCCAGCACTTTGGGAGGCCGAGATGGGCGGATCACGAGGTCAGGAGATCGAGACCATCCTGGCTAACACGGTGAAACCCCGTCTCTACTAAAAATACAAAAACTAGCAGGGCGAGGTGGCGGGCGCCTGTAGTCCCAGCTACTCGGGAGGCTGAGGCAGGAGAATGGCGTAAACCCGGGAGGCGGAGCTTGCAGTGAGCTGAGATCCAGTCCGGGCGACAGAGTGAGACTCCACCTCAAAAAAAAAAAAAAAAGAAAGAAGTATCTTATCAAGGTACTCAGAGTTGTTAATGTAACCAGATCAGCTTTACAGTTCCAGCCCCCCACCTTCTGCCTGGCTCCAGCACCACACCTGTATCACACCTGCACACCTTCCCCTAGGCCAGCTATAGAATCTGTGGGGCCTGGGGCCCCTTGTTCAAAAAGCAGGGGGAAATACCGTTACAGATACTAAATTATAAAGATTTTTCCTTTCTTCCCTAATTGTCATGGTGTGTTCTTATTTGCTATGTGATGTGATGTTGTACTAAAGAAAAATTTTAAATTAAAATTATTAGCATGAATTTTGTCTTTTTTTTTTTTTTTAAGATGAAGTCTTACTCTTGTCGCCCAGGCTGGAATGCAGGGCCGATCTCAGCTCACTGCAACCTCCGCCTCCTGGGTTGAAGCAATTCTCCTGCCTCAGCCTCCCGAGTAGCTGGGATTACAGGGCTCCCACCAACAAGCTCAGCTAATGTTTGTACTTTTAGTAGAAATGAGGTTTTGCCATGTTTGCCAGGCAGGTCTCGAACTTCTGACCTCAGGTGATCTCCCCACCTTGGCCTCCCAAAGTGCAGGGACTACAGGTGTAAGCCACCGCTCCGGCCGCCATTCATTTTTATATTGTGCAATATCAGTTATAAATGCAAATATAGGAACATTTAACTTGTATGCAGAATCACCAAAATTGCACAATTCACATTTTGTACCTCGTACATGCATATGTATTTTGTTCTCACCAGAACAGTAAAAATTCTGCACAAAACAAGCTCGGCTAGTCTTCTTTCACTGCTTGATAAGTGCATATTCTATCAACCCTCTACCTTCGGCTTACTGATAAGTAAGGGGAGTCTGAAAGGAAAGCAATCTATGATTTGCCCTATCTTTCCCTTTCCTTTTATGTCATCTTTTTCAGTATAAGTGGTGACTATTACAGGGAAGCAACATGAATAAGAAAGGATGTGATAAGATTCCTTGGTCATTTGTGTTTCTTTTTTCTTTTTTTTTTGAGACAGAGTGTCACTCTATTGCCCAGGCTGGAGTGCAATAGCCCAATCTTGGCTCACTGCAACCTCTGCCTCCCAGGTTCAAGTGATTCTCCTGCCTCAGCCTCCCGAGTAGCTGGGATTACAGTCACGCACCACTACGTCTAGCTAATTTTTGTATGTTTAGTAGAGACGGGGTTTCGTCATGTCGGCCTGGTCTCAAACTCCTGACCTCAGGTGATCTGCCCGCCTTGGCCTCCCAAAGTGCTGGGATTACAGGCGTGAGCCACTACGCTCAGCTCATCTGTGTTTCTTAGAATTCCACTACTTCTTCTGCATTTGAAGTAAATTCTGGAAAGCACATCTTCTAATGGAAAGCATGGCCTCTTGGGGCTTTCTGCTGCCCCGCTTACTCAGTTGTAGGCATCACACACTTCCCGTTTTTTACACTTAGTCTTTTTGAGTTTTATTGAATTCTCATGCATTGTGGGACTGCTGAAATTTTGTGCTCATTAAGCATCATGGGTTCTTTATGCAAATGAGGTGATAAGGAACAGCAAACATGAATATTGCATATGTCTCCTCTGCTCATGTATGTGCTCCGTGTCCCATCAGACTTTATGTACAGAACACAAGTTCAAAAATAAGATTAGTAAGAATTTCAAGATGGTGACAGCAGAGCCCTAAACCGAATGTAGGCCCTCTGAGCACCAGACTCTGTGCCACTGCCCAAGTTGCACACCCATGAAAGTCTGCCTTCCACCAAACCCCTACCTGGAGGGATGCCCAGTGAGGGAGTTGGTCGCAAACCCCCCAATAAGCTCCTCTGTATTCAGATACTTATTACCTGCCTGCCCTGGCCTTGCTTAGGGAAGTCCCCGTAGAGAGCCATTTCCCTCTTCCTCCCTTTTTCTTTCTTCCATTTCCTCCTCTTCATTTCCTCTCCCTCCTCCTCTTCCTCACCCTCTTGCCCAACACATAGCCATCCCAACCTGCCCTAGTTACTTCTAGATTTTGAGGAAATGCAAAATAGCTCCTCCAAGTCAAGAGCAGAAAAACAGACTACATCCCCATTTGCTTAGAACTTCCCCTTTTTCTCTTAAAACAGTATTTATGCTCTATGCAGTGGAGCAAATTTCAGTAAACGCTCACTCTTGCCCAATTTTAAAAGCTAGATGGCAAAGAATAGAGTTTTTATTTATTGTATTATCTGGATATAACTTTAGTGGGGGAGGCAAGTTACTTTTTAAAAAAATTATGGGTTGGAAATTTTTAAATTTTTATGCATAATGCTACTTTATGTGAATAAAGAAAGAGCCCACCTAAAATAAATCACAAGTCTTGGATAAAACTCATGCATCTCTATATGCATTGCAACTTAACTCTAGAAGGGAAAAAATGAGTAGGCTCTAGAATAATAAGGAAACGGAGGTGAGATGATTAAGACTGCTTAAATGGATTCTGAAACAGACAGATATTTGGAACCTTTTTTCACTCACTGAAAAACGATGCCTGTGGGGGAAAAGATTTTTCCATTTTTTGTTATTTTCCACATTTTCTCTTTCTCTTCCCAGCTAGCATTTCTAAAGTTCCCAGGTTTGTAGAATACTTAATGAAGAAACAAGCCTCTCAGATCTCAGTTTCCTAAAAAAAAGAAAGAGAGAGAGAGAGAAAGAAAGAAGCCTGCAGAGCTGCTCAATCCATGATTTTTCTCTCATTTTGCACATGTCTAGAAATATTAATATTTTCACTTCAAATGTAAGATTGGTGACTGTCCAAATTAGGAAAGGGAACAGATAGATGATCTCCTCCATCACTTTTTGAAGCCTCAGAATGGCATCTTAACAGTGAGCACTAACCAAACCATTTCCCTGTGAGATTTAAGATCAAGTGTCACATGTCCAGGTTCCCGCAGATTTAAGCACCAATCGTCCAGTGAGTGAATAAAAGACTCCACATCCTTTTCCAAGAGTCCAGCTTTCTTCAGCACTTGACAAGTTCAATATGTTGGATAGAGCACAAGGGCGTCCTTCTACAGAGGTTAGGAAACTCACAGGCCATACTTTACTACATTGATAACTCAGTGGCAGCCAAGAGCACATTCCTCACTTTGTTCATAATCCCCATTAATTAGCCCTTAAATGTGGCCAAATTCCAACTAAAATCATTTTATTCAGCCCTACTTATGTCTTTCCTGGAACTCTAAATGGACATCATTCTTCCCTCCTGTGCTGGGCTGCCAGGCAGCCTTTCTGGAGCTGGTGGACAGCCTGTTGTGGTCTGAAGGTGGTTGTACCTCAGGGGGAAGGAAGCAGGAGGTCCCGACAGGTAGATATTTGATAATCACGGGGCTGCAGATGCATGCTCTCTTCCTTCACATCCTTTAGGAGTTGAGTTCCTTGGAGTAAAAGTAGCTCCTCAAAATATAACACATGTCCAGAATAGACAAGTCCACAGAGACAGAAAGTAAATTCGTGGTTGCCAGGAAATGGGGGAAGGGGCAAATGGGGGTAACTACTCAATGTGTTATGGGGTGTTCTTTTGGGGTGATAAAATGTTTTGAAATTAAAGGGAGGTGGTCACTGTACTACATTGTGAATACACTGAATTCCACTGAATTACAAACTTTAGAATGGTTGTTATGTTATGTGAACTTCACCTCAATTTTTTACAAAAACACTATTCTCACAGATTTCATTCACCCTTAAGTCAATTCTTTGATGAGACAGAGTTTCAAGGATACATTTTGAGAGAAAATTCATACCACCAAATTAGTCTATAAGAAGAGAATTTAACAATTAACCAATGAGTCTGTTTAATATTCAAGGTGAAAGAGTGGCCTTTCTTAATTACCTGAATAAACTTCTTCTCATCTTCCCTAAGTAAAGACTGCCAGTCTATCTCTCTTTAGATGAGGTTATATTCTCACACAGTGAGAGCCACGCACATTAGGATGGAGATCTCAGAAGTAGTAGCCTCATGGTGTGCAGTGAGCCTCTTTGCTCACCGCTGCTGTGTGAATGGCTTTTGCTGTTGAGGGGATACCTCCGTTGGCTGGAATGACAGGGTCCAGTATGATGCACACTGCTCCAACCCCCCAGTGGCTGACCCATTTGCTTTGTCCAACTTGAAAGGATCATGCAACAGACATGAGTGATCCCCTCCATCCCTTCAGTGTGAGGTAGGCTCAGTAGACCCACAGTGTTCCACTTTTAATGCCAGGTGCTGCATGAAGTAGTAATTAAAGAAACATAGAAGTCACATATGCCAGACCATTACACAATCCAGCCTTGACAGGGGCTTAAATATACCTATTTAGGAATGTTCCACCCTGTCAAATGCATGCAACACAGAACTGCTAAGGTATGAGCTAATTGATTTGGTCAATGTTTCTAGTATTTTCCAAAATCCTATTTTTACAAAAAACCAAAGCATGTCTATGTTTTAAAAGTGTATATTTAGTTTGAATATTTCATCACACCGATTGTGACAGATGAACAACCCCACCTGACCTGACTCAGTGCCCCAATTGCATGAGATTCTGAGTCTCCATAAACTTACCTTATTTACTAACTCATGACTGCCTAGCTGCTAAGTTCATTCTAAGTTTTAGCTTTGCCCAATATATAATTAGTGCTGAATTTTTTTTGTTTGTTTTCCAGACAAATATACAGCATACAATAAAATTTAGAAAACCTGCCAGCACTCTTTGTAATATCATAGAGGCAAAGAACCAAAGAGACTATAGAGAGTTTATATACCAAATACCTCATTTTAGAAGTGAAGTCCAGAAAGGTTGAGTTTCCAAAGTTTCACAGTGGGTTAGTTATGGTGTCAGAGTAGAATCCAGCTCTCTGATGCCACTGGATCAAAGCCACTGGATTATTGGCTGGGATCCACCACTTTGACCCTTTTCACTTAAGAAGCTCCAAAGCCAAAGAAGGATGCAATTTCCATGACATATAAATGACGTATACCATGATATCACTTTTTAAACTTATTTTTTCATACAGGGTATAATGAAAAAACAAAACAAAACAGTACGTTAGAAATCTGCATCACGTCTCACACATGCCTCTGCCCTGGAAATAGGCAAACCCAGCAGGCCAGCCCTCGCTGAAACCTTAAAACAAACCAGGCCAATTCTGAGGTCTAGACAGACCCCAGACAGGGTTTCCCGAAGCTTTGAAATGTGACTTTAGAACTGGGTCATTTAGAGGCAATTTAACTCAGAAACCAAACTGACATTCAAAACATTTATTTTGAAAACATTTTTAAAGCATCTACTCACCCCTTTAAAACATGATTTTGTGTTTTACCTGAGGCAGATCAACTGGAATTGCAATGATTATGGTTCCGATTCACTAACGCTTCTTAAGTTCTACACCCAGAAATTCACAGCCACCTTCCTAGGTGTTCCTACTCGGCATTCAGGAGAAACTTGCTTTGTTAAAAAAAATTCCAAAAAGTATGTTTAATTTTTACATTGCTTTTGCAGCAATAGAGTGTTATACTTTTAGGCAATGTTTACATGTTCCAGAGGCCTGGAAACAAACAAACAAAAAAAACCTGACTATATCTTTTATTCAAGGTAGCCGAATTATTCGTCCATCCCAAAGCATCATTGGTGCAGAACCTGTCTTGCAACTAGTAGGTACTTAAAATGTTTCTTTTTAGTGAAAAAATGAGTGCTCCCCAGATACCTCTGTTCACAGGTACATAGACTGGGACATCATCTTTTCTATAAAGCAACCAGGAGCCACAATTAAAAAGATGCCAGAAATCTTATCACATTCTAAGTGCTGCATAGTAAGTGGAATTCCCAGTGTGTAAAGCAACTGTCTTATTTCAGACTCATTTTCCTTTGTGGATCCTGCTCTATATCAGGACAATTTTTCCTTTCTAATGAATGACAGTGTTGGATTTGAACATTTGGCAAAAGGTGTCTGAGACTCAGAACATGCTCCTTATGTCACAATGAAGGCAAATCTATGGTTCTTAAAGTTTAGATCTCAAGAAAGCACAATTACTCTCTCAACAACGTGTGATTACGAGACCTATAGTTAACTACCTTAAAATATAACTGTAGGAAATAGCATCAGGCTTCAACAGGCTCTGCAACCTCTGAGTTCCTTCTTTTAATTCTTATTAGTCATTTTAATTTCAGCTTTTTAGAAGTCTTCGTCGAGTTGCCCTTCGGGAACAATAAAGTGGCAATTAGGTATGACAAAGGCATGGAATAGACACAATTACTTATTGCCACAGTAAAAGAAAAAAGATGGGTCTATGAACCTATCAAGTCAATCTGCAAAATGGAATGGGTTGCTGGACTGTATGAAAATGTATCCAAATATTTGCAGAATATATTTTTGGCTACCTCCCTATAGAGATTTTAAACCGTTTTCTTTTATCAGAGAATTTACTACTATTACATTTTGTATTAATTTAATGACTTTGATCAGGCAATCATCATTTATTTGCCTAAATTACCAGTCCCTTAGTACTTCATCAGCAAATGGAAATATTTCATAGAACATGAGGCAAAGCCTCTAATTACTATTAGAGTATAATTTAAAGTAACTTCAACAGGTATTGTAATTTTGACCAATTGAGTTACTAATTTGGAGAATCAATTATCTCTTGGACTCTTTTAATTTCCTGTCTCGTTTAATTGGCAGTGACTGTCCAATTACACATCTGGCATAGTGGTAATATTTGCATCTGCAAATCTTCAGCCAATCATCCAACTAAACCTTGTTGTCAGGTAAGACTTTGATACATTTATGTATCAAATTATTTTTACGATTTGTACCAAATTAGTCATAGATTTTTCTCTTCATGTATCCTTCATCATTCATCTTAAAATTAGAATTTTTAAAGCAATCTTATTCACAGAATTTATCTAGTTTTCCTCCTTTCCCCTAGCTCTAATCAAAAGATTCTCAATCTCAAAAAAAAAAAAAAAAATCAAAGAGATGGCAAAAACTGAAAAATTAAATAATATCATCTAATGCTGCAAGATGTAACTGGTACAATTATGTACTATTAGTTGCAATGTAAATTATGTAAACCTTTGGAAAGCAACAGTGTTATAGGAGTAATAAAATGTCCATGCACTTTGATTTAGTAATGCCACTTCTAGAGTTTTGTCCAGAGGAAATAATTACATAGAAGAAATAATCCTCTATTCCAAAAATGTTCTCTCCAATGCTGACTTTAACAGTAGCAAACAAAAACTGAAACCAGAAAAGTCTAACTGCAGAGAAATATTTAAATCAGCTGTCACTAAAGTAAAATTTCACGTAACTATTCAATGTGGAAATTATTGACTATGCAGAAGTATGGAAAAAGTCAGTCTATGACAGTAAATGAAATAAGCAAATTACATGTACAATGAGACAATTGCAACAATGTAAAGATGAGTGCCCATATTACCTGTCTGAAGAAAGGGGAGGCTGGCAAATGGAAACAACATAGAATCAAGAATCACCATGGAGGAAGAATCCACAGGGCTGGGCCAGGGTGGACCCCGGTTTGCTGAGGTATGAGGCTTATATAGTTAGGGGGACCTCTTTAAAGAAAAATAATTTTTTTTTTCTGTCACCCAGGCTGGAGTGCCCTGGTATGATCACAGCTCACTGCAACCTCCGCCTCTTGGCCTTAAACGATCCTCCCACCTCAGCCTCCTGAGTAGCTGGGACCACAGATGCACACCACCACCCTTGGCTAATTTTTAAAAGTTTTTTAGTAGAGACAAGGTCTCACTATGTTGCCCATACTGGTCCCCAACTCTTGGCCTCAAGCGATCCTTTTGCCTCAGCCTCCCAAAATGCTGGAATTACAGGCATGATCCACCATATGAGCCTAGGATTGTTTTCAAATTGAAGAACTCTTCTATTAAGTTCTTTTCTGTGCAACTTGTTGTAGACGTGCTCACTAATTACAGTCCTTCTACAGGTTTGTGCCCTGCAAACACAGGATGATAAATTCTATTTTGTATTATTTTCCTTTGAAAAAGTATAGTACATTCACAATTGTATAAATTGTATTTTAGGGTGTATTTCTGATAGGATAGAACTGGTACGTTGACCAGGTGTCAATGAAAAGTGAATCCTCTGCCTCCAATTTCACATACCTGAAAACAGGAAAACTTTCCACAGACTGCCGCACACATACACGTCTCGTTCCCCCTTCATGCCTGCACAGCACGATACACTTCCAGCCTTGTTCCTTTGTGGCATGATGCCACGTAAGGTCAGCACAGTGGGTGGTAGGAGTATACTGGAAGTCATCCCTTACACTGGGACAACAACATTAATCAAATATAAACAGAAAGGTCTTCAAATCATATAAATGTGGCCCATTAAACACAAATAAACACATCCTCAAACTCAATTCAACATCCCCTTAGCCCAATCTCCAAACTGGCATTTGACAAGAAGGGAAGTGTGGCGGAAGAAGAGCTGGAGTTGAAAGAGACATCAGCTAAAATATCTTTTCCAAATTTTACAAAACCTATGGACTTGTGAACACACCCACAGCCTCCCCTGCCCTACCCCCCCCCACCCCACCCTACTGCCAGAACCCCAGAAAAGGCCGGTGCACTAGAAGGACTCCACAGCTTCAGCTTCATCTGCTTCTTGGTAATTCGTCTCTTAGCAACGATTGGCTGTGGTACGTGGACAGAGAAACAGGAAGTCAGTTTTGAACCCCAGTAAGGGGAGAAATTATGGTGCCATTAGGCAAACAAGAAGATCAAGATGAAAAGGAACAGGGTTAGTTTAGGCTTGTTATAGAATGTTAGGGAAGACTATAAGAGTAAGTCCTATCTTAAATATGTTGAGTTGAAGATACCTGTAGGACCTCCAACAGAGATGTCAAACAGGCAAAATCACTTAAAGGGGTCTGTCTGTGATTCTCTGATCAATCGAAACTATTCCTCTAAGTTCTCAATCTTCATCTGTAGTGTCTATTTCTTGACCGTTTCTCTAATTCCTGACTTCACCATTCTGTTTTACTGACATAAAATGTGCTTGTACTGATTGTTTTTGAACAATAACCCAAAAACCCTGTAGTCTGAGATTACTGTGGTCGGAGTGCAGGTAAGAACGTGACATAAAGCTTCAGTAAAATTGCAAAGTCCTGCTTTCTATTCCCCATCTTAAATAATTCACACTGCCTTCAGTGTTTTAAAAGGGTCCTATGACACAGAACCAGCAGGAATCTCCATTTACTGTTCTCTTTCTGCCAATTCTCCTAGCTTGGGATAAAAATAAAAGGGATGATAGATAGTTCACTTATTATCTTGGTATTCATTTAGACTATTTTGTCTGTGGTGCAAACAGAGTAATCAGAGGATGAATCAACAATGAGAATCATTGTGGCTACTGTACGAGACTGTAAATTCATGGTCATTGAGGCTGACGTTGCTTGACAGACTATTTTTCATGTATATTACCTTTGCTATCTATTTGTGTCCTCCTCAATTGATAGTTAATGCATCTTCTGTTATTGTTCCAAGTAGCAATTGTGGTTATCTGGTAACAATACAATGATGTAAGAAATTAAATATTAATAGGCAATTTATAAAAGGGCTGAAATTTTACATTCCAATAGATAAAATTGAAAAATGGAACATGTAAAAGGCTGTAAGAATTGGAAGGCTGTTTCTCACTGAATGTATAAATCAGAAGCTCTCTGGATCATTTTAGTGTTGTTCAAGCATTAAGAGAAGTTAAAACCAAAATGTCTCCAACTAAAACTGGGTAACATCCAGTCATGAAAAGAAGAACATAAGACAATCTTTGTTTTGCCCTTTTGGGAAAGAGACTCAAATGACTGAACTGATTTCAACTAACAAGACAGAATAAATTTGAGTGAAAAAAAAGAAAAAGATCTGCACCAACTCTAAACCAATCACTTATAGCACTTGATAATGCTTATTTTTAAATCTTTTCTCTTCCCTTTTATGTTTTATTTCTGAGGGAGGCATGCATCTCATGCAAGTTCTCGAATTCATCTGGGTCGCTGTAGCAGTTTTACAACAGCAGGGAGAAATCTATTGCCACAAAATTCCAACCCAACTAGATTTAAGGTCCTAATCTCTTCTGCAAAGCCTACTGTCATCGAGTTTACTTTCATTCAGCCAGAACACTGATTGGGCCTCCTGTGTGCCAGCCACAGGCTGGGCAAGGTGATGAGGGCCCAACCTAAGGTGATAGGGAGAAAGGGATAGATGCCAAATGTTCCAGTTACTTTTGCTATGTTACGTTTGCCCCAGAACTTAGTAGCTTAAAACAATTAACCATCATTTTATCTTATCTCATTATTTCTGTGGTCAGGAATTTGGGGACTGTTCAGCTAGGTGGTCTTTCTAGGCAGGGTCTATCATAGTAGTAGTCAAATGATCGTTGGAGCCAGGTAGTCAGCAGAGGGGCAGAGCAGCTGGGAGCTAGCCAAGCATCTCTCTCTCTCTTCGTGTAGTCCTGCGGCTTCTCTATGTGGTTCCACCACATGTGCTAGTTTGGGCTTCTCTACAACATGGAAGCCTCATGGCTCTGAGGCACAAGTGTTCCAAGGAGCAAGGTGGGGGCTAAGTCGCGTCTTGGAAGTTACATGGTTTCACTTTCACTAAATTCTATTAGTCAAAACAGTCCTAGAAGTCTAGTTTCCAGAGGAAGAAATACAGACCCATCTATCAATAGGAGAAGTGTCAAAGAATTTGTGGATATATTTTAAAACCAGTGCAGTAAGGAATTAGAATTGACAGGGCTTAGTGATTGATTGGATTTGAGAAGCAAAGGACACAGAGTGGAAGATGACTCAAAAATTGGTGACCTGGGCCAGTGGAAATGTAATTAACCAAGGTATGGAACTCAGGAGGAGGAATAGGTTTGATGAGAACAGGGTAGGTTTAGGACATGTCTGAGCAAAGATGACCAGCAAGTCATTTAGAAAGTTGTGTCTGGACCCAGGGAGAAATTTGGGGGACTGAAAGGCTGTGTAGGGAAGCTTAGCCTTGACTCTCCCAGGGAGAGTGTGTAGATCAAGAATAGAAGTCTGTGGACCAAGGGAATTAAATGTTGAGATCATTTGAGTATCCACAACCCCTCCATAGATTATATCTACCCCAAGCAGGTGTAAATGTGACTGAGTCCACAGGGCATATCCTTGGTGGTGAGTGGATATTGAGTGGGGCTGGCAGCTGTGGGGCCATTGTGAGGGTGGTAGAAAAAGACTGGATCAGGGTTGTGGGATCCCAAGGTCATGGTCATGTTCTTTCCCAACCGCACCTCCTCCCCGCTGCATGCTTCCTTCTCATAGACACACTCCATTCAGTTCCCACTTACCAGCTGCCCGGCTCTTCAACCCTTGGTTCCCTTTAATTTTGTGAGTTTTCTCCAGCTCAGGCACAAGCCACTGTCCTTCCCCCACCCCCATTTCTCTCCCTTTCTCTTCCCTTCTAAATTCCCAGGCCTCCCCCACCCATGATTATCTCCCTTCTCCTGTGCTAAGGTCTGGACTGAGACTGATTCTCGGCTCTGCCCATCTGACAGATGGAGACAGACTACTTGTCCATACAGCAGTATGGCATTTCCTAAGCCATTCCTACTGGCTTACACTATCTTTGTAAATTCAAATATCCACTTCTCCTCACTAAAAAAGCAAAAAATAAATAAATAAATAAAATTTTAAAAAGCTCTACTAGATTCCTTTTGACTTTTATTATTCTCTTCTCAAATATTTGAGACCTAATCACTTAGACTCCAACTGAATTTGACTTTTCCAGATTTTCATCAAATCACTTGATATTTTCTATCTAATAGTGAACACTGCATTTTTAAAAGCCACATTACCTGGCTCCTTGATCTTAGTGACATTCTAAAGATTCACTTGAAAACACAGAGTTTTTTCAGCACAAATGTGAACTCATTTGGTTCTGTTAGTCACCCTACAAAGGAGAGAGGTAAAATGGGTATTATCATTGGTCCCACTTCTACTGATGAAGAAATGGAGGCTATGACAATTCAAGTCACCTGTCCCAAAACATGCTGCTGGTAAAGGAAGTAGCCCAAATTTATGTAACACCATGACACACCACACTTCTTCTCAAAGACCTATTACAGACGACATCCATTATAGTGAAACATTTGGAATAACTTTTAGGTAACACTTATTTGTAACGGAAATAGATATTCTGAAGAATCAATACTAAATCACGATATCAAATAGATGGCATCATAATCTTGGTCCCACTGAAGGTATTCATCTATAGATTTTATTATTATTATTATTTTAAATTTAGGAACATGGACACCTTTATTATAGTAACTTTTTTAGGATGGCTGTGTTTTGGGGCATTTCTTTGAAATAGCACCTTATTAATCATAAATGGATTCTTGATTTTTATTTTAATCATGTGCCCAGACATGGAGGGAAAAACGGAGAAACTTCAGATTCTTGTGGCCAACTTTTTATCCGGTTATTAAAAGAACTCCTTTCTTGGCCGGGCGCGGTGGCTCAAGCCTGTAATCCCAGCACTTTGGGAGGCCGAGACGGGCGGATCACGAGGTCAGGAGATCGAGACGATCCTGGCTAACACGGTGAAACCCCGTCTCTACTAAAAATACAAAAAACTCAACAAAAAGCTAGCCGGGCGAGGTGGCGGGCGCCTGTAGTCCCAGCTACTCGGGAGGCTGAGGCAGGAGAATGGCGTAAACCCGGGAGGCGGAGCTTGCAGTGAGCTGAGATCCAGCCACTGCACTCCAGCCCGGGCGACAGAGCAAGACTCTGTCTCAAAAAAAAAAAACAACAAAAAAAGAAATCCTTTCTTGTGAGGTATCATAAGTTAGAAAGAGGACTCTCCTGGCTGCAAAGTGAGACAGAAGGATTCAAGCCACTTCGCCTGAGGCCTTTCCTAGTCCTACTTTCGTTTAAACACACACACTCACAACCTCTTTTGATTTACACTGCTGTAGCCCAACTGTTTGGGAAAGCTGATGTTGTGGAATCCCTAAGTCATCTGTGACCTAGGTCACTAAAGACAGGAGCAATTTAGTAAAAGTATTAATTGAAACTCTCCTGACAAGACCTGCTCCTTCAGATAAAGTTACACATCAAACCCACACAGGCCGCCAGGCTATTCTGAGCAGGCTGAGATTTTCAATATCTCATAAACAGGCCCTTCAATCACTACAATCTAATAAGGCTATAATCATCATTGACACTATAATGATTAAAATGAATAAAACCCATTAAGAAAAGTCATGTTGAGTTATTAAAAGTTTCGCTCTGTGTGATATGTAATCTTTTATCCATTTTTTATGATGAAATCTGTAACCATCTATCCACAAAAGACCATTAATTTACTGCTCTGTGGATGTTACCATGCTCTTTAGTTTAACAGCTTATCATTGATTTCTTGAGGGAGATATTATACTTGGAGAAATACACATGGAACAAAAGCCCGAATGTTGCTGTAAATTTCCCACTGACAGAATGATCAAAGTATTTGGGTCTGGTCTGCCGCTCGCTAGGGGCTAGGGAACAAGTTTTCTAGAGCAGAGCAAGCCCTCTAGCTACCAGGCAGCAGATACATGTTTTCAGGCATCACAAGTGCTTCTAAGGAAAGGTCATGTGCACCATGGGGGGAGGGGGGAACAATAAAATATCCATTAACCGGAGCCTAGTTAACTGGCTTATTGGCATCTATTAGAAACAAATTGCAAACAAAACTGATCCTATTATAAACTTCTCCTCCTCCCCTCGGTCAAGGGCAGTCTCTGATTGGCTGAGAAGAGGCCCCAACAAATACAGCGTTGTCAGATGGCTCCTTTATTTGCAAGGAGAAGATTGGGTTTCTGCCAGCAGCAGTCTCCAGCCTTGACTAGCAGAGAACTACAGAGTTGGGAGGGATATGTGGCCCCGTCCCACAGAAAGAGCACTGGAAAGGTGACTAATGTACTCCGGCCAGCATTCTTTCAACAGAGACTTTTTCCCCTAAGCAAACAGCAATAAAAAAGTCTGAATAGAAGAATGTGGACACAGTGCTGAGCTAAGTGGTGGGGGAGCCCGATTCTTAATGTGTACTTTTTCTTATAACAAACTCTGCTTCAATATCTTTACTGCTCATCTCCTATTTAATCTTATTAACAGTAAAACCTAAAAAGATTCTGTGAAGCCAAGAAGAGGGCGTTGTCTTTGAAGGCATTCTTCATTTTTCCTGAAATGATTAATAAATCCATTTGCTAGCCTTCTCTGGCTACCTGTCACTGAACAGAATTGCCAATGTTTTCCAGCAGGTAAGGACAAGACCCACACCGCAAGACAAAAAAATGGTGGGCTTATGTTTTATCAGATTTCCTTATTTTCCAGATTTGCTTCCATCACTGAGGTCCTGCTGGGTTTGGGGGGCTTTTTCTCCACCTTATCTAAATAACATCAGGTTATAAACGTCATTCATAACATACTGTTTCTTTTACTAAGGGAAGCCTGTTTTTACCAAAATAATCAAATATTCTTTATAATGCTCCCCTTTAAAAGAAAATAGCAAATTCCATTTGTAAGGTTGAAGTATAGTTCAAAGAGCAGCTAACAGACATCGATTTTTATCAATCTTTGGAGAGTTAATTTAAGCCTACACCATTCCATCATGTAAGACAAAATGGTTGCTAAATGAAATTAAAAGGCAAATTCACCAAGAATAAAAAGGAAATCGTTCTTTATATAACACATCATTAACCTGTGGAAATAACTGCTTCGAGGCATGATTGAGGCTAACAGCTTAGTAAAAATTTGTAAATGATGTAATACTTCTACAGATAAGAATGGCATTAGCGATTCTGATCTCTAACAAGGCTCACATTTCTGTGCACACACTTGTACCGCAATTGGAGTCAGGAGGACACTTCACAGGCCATTGCCATGCTTTTGCGAAGTTGGTGACACATAAACAGGGTGGTATCCCTTGTACATACAATTAACGTTTTCTGCTGTTCTCATACCTTCCTCTCACTTTTAACTATATTGATATCAACTGTGGTTCAATTGGGTGACTTATTTGTCCATTTCCATGAGGCAAGCTTTTATTTCCCCTCACTTTTTGGGAGGAGGGGATCAAGATGAAATGCAGTGTAAATGGTCATTTGACTACGTCTAAAGGCCCTTAAGAGAATCACAAATTTACTTAAGCATTCTGATCAAAAAGGACTGATATCACGAAGAAAATTGTGCATGTGTGTGTATCTGTATATAACATAAAGTAAAAGAAGTAAGCCAGAGTGGGGGATAAGGAAATACGGAAGAAATCACTTCAGTACATCAAAGAAGGCTCCTTTTAGTCTATCTTCAGAGAAGGTGACATTGACTGTTAAAATACCTATAAAGAATGTAAAGACATTCATGAATTTTAATTTATCATTATGATATTAAAAATATAGCTCTTTCTAACCACGGAGGCACTGAAGATTTTGTGACATGAAAGTTTTCCTGGTGTTAATTTGAGCCTTTAATTAATTATAACCTTTTAGAAGGGGGCTGTATAACTGCCACCAAAAAAATAAAGGTTACATAGAGATGATGAAAAAATAAGACTCATTGCAGATTTTTAGTGAAGCTGCACGTTGGTGAACAGTGGTTCTCAAGTGATGAGTCAGCACTTCTGTGATTCCAGGTGGAAAGAGCAATAAAATCTTGCTGAGTTTAGTTATTGAAATTATATGGTTTCATAAACAGTATAATGTTGTTCTCAGCAGGTAAATGTTATATTTTAGTGACATCTATATTATAATACATACAAATTCTCAAGCTCAAGGTCAACAGAGCCTTCTTCAATATGAGCACCTGGAGCCCAGCACTGAGGCTGGAAATGAATAATTCAAGCTCTGAAGTGCTGAGGGCATGGGAAGAGAAACTGAGATCACAGTAACTTATTAATTAGGAAAAAAGATATTTTCCTGGTAGGCCATTTGGAGGTATAGGAAATGTGCAGGTGTGAGTGAGTGAGAACGTTGTATAGGTGACTAAGCTTTCTAATGAGGTAACAGAACTGAGTGAAGATTTTGCAATAATGAAGAGGCAAGCCTGCTGTAGAAATGAAGCGCTTTGGATTTCAGCTTTAACTGTGTTAAAATACAAGTCAAGTGCTCCTTAATTAGAACCAATATACTCCTGTTCATCTGATCACCTTTAAGCCCAGGTAACCACATTTGTACATCTAAACTCCCTCCTGAACTTATTAACTTAAAAAAAAAAAAAAGGCCTGAAGAGACTAACTTTGTTTGGGTTGTTACTAAATCAGCTTTGTTTCCTTGAAAACGCTGCTCATTAGCTGTAATCCTTCCAGCTGTTTTCCCTTAGAGCCTCTGCAGGTCTACTGCCAAGACTGGTGTGGAGATTTTCGCTTGGATAAATGGCACGTTACTGCTCCTCTTTCAAAATGTCTCTATACCACAGGGTGACTATAGTTAATAACAATGTACTATACACTTGAAAATTAGACAGAGAATAGATTTTAAGTGTTCTCATCACAAAAGAATAAGTATGTGAGGCCATGGATATGTTCATCGACTTGATTTAGCCATTCAATAATGTATACATATTTTGAATGTCATGTTGCACACCATAAATGCATACAACTTTTGTTTACCAATTAAAATTCATCAATTTAATTAAATCTCCCTCATGTGTGAACCACTTAGTAATTTACAAAGCACTTTCCTTTGCATCAAATTGTATCGAACCCTCACAGCAAATTCTGTGGCAGACAATCTCTATTTTACAGATGATAAAACTAAGATTCAGAAAAGCTGGTTCATTACTTAAGGTCAAACAGG
>NW_012114877.1:3751840-3753134 GCF_000951035.1 Colobus angolensis palliatus | reverse complement strand
AGAGATGGTGGGAAGCCAGGTCCTTGATGAAAAGCTGATGGATTCATCAACCCTGGAGCCACCATGCCCTGGGACTTCTTGTTACAGAAGAAAATAAAATTCCCTTATTGTTTAAAAAGGTTGAGTCGGAGTTTCCTGCTCCTTACAGCCAAGCATCTAACAGAAAATTTGTCCAGGTGAATAGGTTGGACATGTATCTCAATTTAAGGCCATTTAAAGTTACGCTACAATCAGCTGAAAAGATCTTAAATTGCCTAACAACTGTAGGATACTATTATATCCATTAGGTGCTCCAGCTTTCCTAAAAATATACTTATTTTTATTTTCACAAATAAAAAGTACCCAAAAGACCATATATAAAATCATCTCATATGTTAATTACAATACATGATTATAAATCTGGAGATCAGCATAATAAAATGGTTAGAAACCTATTAGTTGAAAGCTTGGATAATATATATAGTCTTGAAAAACCCTTATAATTCCAAATCTTATGATGGAGAAATTCTTATACTGATATATCAAGCTGTATCATCTGTTAACATCACAAAGATGTTTGTGGTCACTCATGGAGTCCCCACAATGACACCTAAGATGAGCCAGGCTCAAAAACATAATTAGGATTTACAGTCACGCTGAGAAAAATGTTCTACTATGTCTTCCTTGTGAAATATAGTAATATAAAAGGATGCAATGTAAACTATATTTCGGGAGAGAATAACAAAGAGGTAAAACAGAAATGGAGTGGTTATACATCTGAGATCCACATATCCTTCCTTATATGTGTGGGAATGCTATCAATGAAGAATACCTTGAATCAGGAATGCGTGTGCTCTCCATTTTATCGTCAACAAGTCTCAGGAAATTTAACTAGTTTGAGATAAAGGTAATTTTCCCTAGCTCCTGTGTATACTAGGTCAATATTTCTCAGGGCCTGTTAGATGTTAAAAGACGTGCTCACCTCCCCCCACTCCCCCCACCATCCACAATAAAGGGAGGGTCTTGGTGTGGGTTTCCCTAGAAATAGGACCTGACTCAAAGATTGAAGTGCAAATAGTTTACTTAGGAGGTGATCCCAGGAAACCCCAATAAAAGAGTGGGGAAGTGAGGCCAGGAGGGGAAGGGAGCCAGTATGGGGAGTGTTATCAAGCCAGTTTCCACTCTCGGCTGCAGGAACTCAGCCCTGATTTTTGTGATACAGGCACTTTTCAGTCAGTTGGGTCAGAATCAGACTGAGATGGAGTTAGAAGTGCCAAAGTTCCACTGGAGAGTAAGACCTGTGAAAGAGGAGAAG
>NW_012114877.1:3746605-3746945 GCF_000951035.1 Colobus angolensis palliatus | reverse complement strand
AAAAAAAAGAAGACTTCAGGCAAAGAATTGCAGGTGTTCATAGAAAGCAGCCTTCAAAGTGTACAGGTATGTGCTGAGAGGACATGGATGTGGTGCAGACAGCATCTGCTACATAGAGCGAAACACACTGCATTCCTTATCCTCTGCTTGCTAATTTAGAATACACTTTACCATATTAAAGGCTCCGAGAAGACCTGCCTCAGAAACTTGTACAGGTTGGATTAACCTCAATCAGCACTTCCAACATGCATCTAGCAGAACTAGTGAGTGGCAGGTTTCACACTGGGATAAAGCTGCTCCAAATGGGTCAATAGTGGTCATACAAAGGAGGTCAATGATG
>NW_012114877.1:3697680-3742685 GCF_000951035.1 Colobus angolensis palliatus | reverse complement strand
TGATCTGCCTACCTCAGCCTCCCGAAGTGCTGGGATTACAGGGGTGAAGCACTGCGCCCGGCCAAAAAAGTAAGAATTTTTAAAGGATAAAGTAGATTTTAAAAAGAGTAAGTGCATTGCCAAGTGCAGTGGCTCATGTCTGTAATCCCAGCACTTTGGAAGGCTGAGGCAGGTGGATCATGAGGTCAGGAGTTCAAGACTAGCCTGGCCAAGATGATGAAATCCCATCTCTCCTAAAAAATAAAAAAATTAGCTGGATGTGGTAGCACCTGCTTGTAGTCCCAGCTACTTAGGAGGCTGAGGCAGGAGAATCGCTTGAGCCCGGGGGGTGGAGGTTGCAGTGAGCCAAGACTGCACCACAGCACTCCAGCCTGGGTGACAGAGTGAGACTCCGTCTAAAAAAAAAAAAATTAGAATAAGTGCATTGTAGCTAGTTTCAATCAGAGACAAAGAAGAACACATACCCAGGTTGCTGAGTCATACCACTGGTGGAACTCCAGAGTAAAGATCCATACACTCCCAGTCCTTGGGCCATTGGGACCACCTTAGATCCAGAAACACCCTCCCGTTCTGGACCGATTTCTGGCCCTGTTTCCACTATGCTCTTGGGATTCTGTGAACATTCCTGTTAATCCTCACATAAACTGTCTTTCCTGAGCTTGCTTGAGTAGATCAGTGTTGCTTGCAACTAAACAAGTTTTGTAAATCAGAGGCCAACGAGGGCCTGCTAACAGGTCCATCTGTCAAGCAATACCTGTGACCAGGAAAGGGGCTTTGACAGACCAGGGAGAAAAGGTAGAAGAGAGAAAGGCATGCAGGGTGATATTTCTGTTGAAAACTCATGAAACAGGATGGGATTTCTATTTCTAGTCTCAGTAGTGGGAAGCTTCCACGCTGGTTTCAGACAAAAGCAAAGGCAGTCAGGTTGACAAAGTGGTTTCTGAAGAAAACTTTATCAACTCTACTAGTTCTTGCCCTAGTTCCCTGTTTTTTCACTCAGCAACCTGAGCTGAGGCTCCTAAAGCAGAGAATGGTATAGTTTGGAGAACTAAGACTGGGGAGTAGGGCAGGAAATAAAATGAGTTGGGGGTTGGTGGTGGATGCGGAAGATGACCTTTGCCTAAGTGGAAGTCGTCTTCACAGTGTATTTTCCTACACAGTCAGGATTCTCTCTAACAGAAATTTACTTTCAAATGGCATAGTGGGAAGAAGTCAGATATTGGCCTCACACAGGCTCAGGTTCAAATCCCACCACCACTTTTAATGGGTGACAGGATGGCAAATTACTTAACTTCTGTGAGCCCCAGTCTTGTTATCTGTAAATGAGAAGAGTCATATCTATCTACAGTATTATTTTAATAGCCAAATAAAATGCATGAAACAATCAATTATAAATATGTATTTTCCTAATAAGAAAGGAGGTCACTGGGAAGTCTGCATTGCCTATGCCTCTCGAAATCAGCTTTATTAACCTGTAACCTAGTTCTGATTAGAATGGGATAGAACTTAGGAATTTTATTCAATACATATTCTGTGTGGTAGACATAGTGCATAAAGCTACCTTGAATCTTAGGATTTGCAGATGCCAGAGTCTGAGGGACTTTGGGTATAACTCCCTATCCCTTCTTTCATGGGTGAAGAATCCAGGGTCAAGAGGGGTGACATGACTTGCCCAGGTCATGCAGCCAGTTGCCTGCAGAGCCAAGAGGAAGCTGGTGCTGGAGGAAGCTGGCTTTCCAGACTTCCCATTCAGTGTTCTTCCCATCAGAACTTCAGAACTTTCTGGTTTTCTTAATCTTAGATCAAGTTCTCTATTCACACAAAATACATCAACCCAGAATTTCTTTTGTTTTTCTCCATGGTAAATCTAAGAACACTTTTTCTTATAGACTCACAGGTGTGACTCTTGGGCATGGCATGCTCTTCCCACTCTTTGAAGTGCTCTTCCCCACTCCCGGCTTCACCATCCCCTTCTCAAGTTTGGGTTAGGGGTCTCTTCTTAACTTACCTCAATTATCACATTCTCACTAGAGCACTGTTACTGTCATCTCCTCCTCTTGACTGCTCTCCCTGAAGTCCTAAATCTGGTTCCTCCAAGACATGTTGGTTGAATGAAATTTTTTATTTTTTATTTATTTTTTTATATTTTAGATGGAGTCTCACTCTCTCACCAGGCTGGAGTGCAGTGTTGCAATCTTGGCTCACTGCAACCTCCACATCCTGGGTTCAAGTGATTCTCCTGTCTCAGCCTCCTGAGTAGCTGGGACTACAGGCGCATGCCACCACACCCAGCTAATTTTTGTATTTTTAGTAGAAACGGGGTTTCACCGTGTTAGTCAGGATGGTCTCGATCTCTTGACCTCGTGATCCGCCCACCTCAGCCTCCCAAAGTGTTGGGATTACAGGCGTGAGCCAGCGCACCTAGCCAGTTGGATGAATTTTTAAATGTATGTTATGAACGTTGAAATAGAAGCTTATTGGAAAAGGTTAGAATAACCCTAAATGTTGAGGTAAATAAAACTACTCTTTGATATCAGTGATTTCTCTACCAAGAACGTGTAGAGTAATACAAGTAGGTCAATACACTGACAACCTCTGGAGAACAATGGTCCAGTCTAGCCAGAGTCTTTAATGTGGGGATGGAGTGAAAGCCCCAGAGCAGGGGAACAGAATAAGTCATTTCCAAGTTCTGTATTTCAACTTCCCTGTCTGTAAAGGTGTAGCAAGGAAGATAGCTTAGATAATGATGATGATGATGATGATGATGATTTCAGATGGAGTCTGGCTCTTATTGCCCAGGCTGGAGTGCAATGGCATGGTCTCAGCTCCCTGCAACCTCCGCCTCCCAGGTTCAAGCAATTCTCTTGCCTCAGCCTCCCAAGTAGCTGGGATTACAGGCATCCGCCACCACACCCGGCTAATTTTTGTTACTTTAATAATCGGCCTCCCAAAGTGCTGGGATTACAGATATGAGCCAGCACACCCGGCAGATTATTTTTAAAGTTACTTTTAGTTCTAAAATAGTGAAATGCTATATTCTAAGTACATTTAATTAAACTACAACTCTGCTAAAGGCTATGAAACTTCATTGTTGTTCTCAGATCAGATTGCAAAGAAATTACCCATTAATAATATGCTTCATAGCAAACTCTACTCTTACGTGTCAGTCATAAAATCAGAAACCTTTGGAAATCTTAGAGCAAAATGCACATCATTTACCCCTCTCTTTTTTAGAATCACTATTAGATTTAAAAACACCTAAACATAAAAGGCTCTTATATCAATTTATTCATTTATTCTCTTCAAGTTTACTAAGCTCTTACTCAATGAATAGTGCAGCATCTGATTCCCAAGAAGGTCAATAAGAAGTTTATATCTGGTCAATGATACTGACAGGTCCCTGCATCGAGTAAAAAAAATTACTTTTGAGAGTGCAAAAAGCCTGGTGTCATTTACCTTTCTACCATAATTATTTGTGAGTGCTTTCAAAGCTAGAAGGAGAAAGCTAACTATACTGAACCAATATTTTGTTTTCGAGTTTGAAACAAAATCAAATGCAAAAGCATAGCAATCTGAGGTAAGCTGATCCCCTCTCTAGGGATAAAGGGAGAGTTCTCTTTTGAAAATGGTTTGCAAAGAATCATACTAGCAGTACAGCTATTAAGAGAAAAGACCTTGAAAGATGCCCTCTTACCAGAGGACTGTTTATAAGATTCACAAGTGCATGTGCTCAAGTACGAGAAATGCCTTTAAGTTTCCCTTTATTATTTTCAAGAATACTCCTAAATTGGGTAGGAAAGCAAGAATCAAAGCCAGGAAATTCTCTTTTAATTTTTAGACACAGAGTGCAGTGGCATGATCATAGCTCACTGCAGCCTCCAACTCCTGGGCTTAAGTGATCCACCAGCCTCAGCCTCCTGAGTAGGTGGAACAACAGATGCGCAGCATCATGCCCAACTAATTTTTTAAAAAAATATTTTTTGAGACAGGAGTTTCACTATATTGCCCAGGCTAGTCTCCAATTCTTGGCCTCAAGGGATCCTTAGCTTCAGCCTCAATTACAGGAATGAGCCACTGTGCCTGGCTAAAGCAGGGAAACTCTAAAAACATATGCTTAATGGGTGAAATCTTAGACTAGCAAGCAGCCTGAGAAACAGGAGATTTTCTAGATACTATTGAACCATGAGGCAGTTAATAAGTGAAGAAATGTCTTTGGAGTTGAGAAAAAGAAGATTGTGCAGCAACATCCTCATTTCTCTAGGGGAGAGCTGGGGAATCGACTAAATTAAAACTCAGAAAAGATCTGCTTAATATAGACGTAGCTATTGATGATTCATCAGTAATTGGTTGAAACCAGTCACTGTCCTCCATAATAAAATTAAAAGATGACCTACCCCTGATAACTCAGATGTAGTGGAAGTTAAACCAGGGAAACTTGGTAAGCATGAGACAAATGGAAGCACTGACAATTCCAACTAATTTAGCATATTGAACATCCTGTGCGATTTTTACTATTTTTACATCATTGTACATCAGATTGAAAATCAAACTGAAAAATATTAATTATGTTTGCACTGTGTGTGCGTGTGCGTGTGTGTGTGTGTGTGTATGTGTGTGTGAAAGAAAGAGAGTTCTGGAGTGGAAAGATGAAAAAGTGGAAGCACTTACTTAAAGACTTACACCACAGATTTAAAGGAATTTAAAAGAATGCACAATATTGAGCTAAGGCAATCAAACACAAAAGATATGCTAAAATTTCATTTATATGATTTACAACAGGACAAAGTAACCCATGATGTTAAGAGTTGGGACAGTGGTTGGCCTTGGGAAGGGGTTGTTGACTGTAAGGAAGGCAGCACATGGAGCTTTTAGGTGCTGTTGATAATCATCTTCTTAATGTGCTGCTTTCATAAATGTGCTCAGTTTATAAAAATTCATCAAGCTGTACCCTTGTGATATGGGCACTTTTCAGAAAGTTGGGTCAGAAGCAGATTGAGATGGAGTTAGAAGTGCAAAAGTCTCACTGGAGAGTAACACCTGTGAAAAAGGAGAAGGGGGAAACAGGCCTGGGCAGGAGGAGTTGTCAGACCTTTGTAAAGAGTGGGCAAAGTCTCTGCCAGATCATCAACAGCTCCACAGTCAAGACAGCTCATAGGAGGAATTCTGCGGTAGGTGGAGATGACCTGGCCCTTGTAATAAAGTCTTGCTCAGTTATTGGCTGGGGCTGCCTTGACAAGGTGTGTCCTCAGCTCAAAAGCTGAAGTGGACCCAAAGTAGTTAACAGTGAGAAGCTCTCAAGTACCCTTACTCCTTGTAGCTGGGCAATTAGTTCTTTCTTAAAAGGGATTTGGGCACCATATAGTGCAAGAGACTGAATTGTGGATATCTAAAAGTACAAAGATTAGCTGGGAGTGGTGGTACACACCTATAGTCCCATCTACTCGGGAGGCTGAAGCAGGGGAATCGCTTGAACCTGAGAGGCAGAGGTTGCAGTGAGCTGAGATCGCGCCACTGCACTCCAGCCTGGTGACAGAGGGAGACTCCATCTCAAATAAATAAATAAATATTAATAACGTAATATGTAAGTACATGATATTATGCTTTAAAAGTTTACTTTTAAGAAAACAGAATGCACCATCCACTCCAGGTGTTCTCAACATCTGCTTGCACAGAACCCCAGGGTTATACACATTAAATCAAAGCATTCCACTAATGAAAAATGGAAAGATGATGATTTTTTTTCCCACTTTCACAGAACAAAAAGCTAAGATAATGATAAGCTTTTCTTACTAAGCTTTTATCTCATAAATTCTTCTTAAATCTTTGACACACACTACTGAATGTCTGTATAAAAATAAGATGAGGCCAGGTGCGGTGGCTCACACCTGTAATCACAGCACTTTGGGAGGCCAAGGTGGGTGGATCATGAGGTCAAGAGATGGAGACCATCCTGGCCAACATGGTGAAACCTCATCTCTACTAAAAATACCAAAATTAGCTTGGCGTGGTGGTGCTCACCTGCAGTCCCAGCTACTCAGGAGGCCGAGGCAGGAGAATCACTTGAACCCAGGAGGCGGAGGTTACAGTGAGCCGAGATCACACCACTGCACTCCAGCCTGGTGACAAAGTGAGACTCCATCTCAAAAAAAGAAAAGAATAAGATGATATCTAACCTAGGACAAAATTACATATTTTGTCATATCAGCATTTCATGAGATTCCACAAAGGACACCATGACATCCAGGTGTCCCACCACAGGAACAAGATTGAGGATCAACAAAGCTAGTTGGAAATAATGGATGCCAGAACTCTAAGGAACCCACAGAAGATCAGTTTTCAAATCATGAGCCACTGGGGAGCAAATGAGCCAACCTCAAAATTGACAAGCAGTTATGGTGCTACGTGTCTCCCGTGTTTACTGGACACTGTGTTGCATGGGGCTCCTCATCTTGGTAAGTCCTCTGCTTATTCCCTTAAGTTCAGTTTGAATGTACCTGTATGCTTAGTCTGTTTCTGCCTACATGTGTTTCACTAGTCTGCCAATCTTAGTATCAGAGACATCCAGGCCTAGATCTTAATCATGCCCTCTGGATTCCAACACATACACACACACACACACACACACACACACACACTCCTTTCCAACTATCCTCTCTGAACTTTGCCACTCATAACCTCTTATCCCTCACATCATACTCTCTGTTTGACCCACCAACCTGGCCTGTTTCCCAGACCAAGGGCCTCTAGGCTTGCCCTGTCTTGCAGCCACTCTGGTGGTAAAATATGTTAGATATGAGAGCATTTTTTAGAAGTTCATAATAGAGCCAAGGATGTGTAGCAGAATATATATATATAAATTCTCCTGAGAATAGGAAGAAATAGCAATCATTTGAGGGTCATATAATCAGAAATGCAAATATATGAAAGCGTATGAAATATATGAAAAAATACATGAAACAATGGTCTTTAAGACATTGGAGATAAGTCAATGGAGAACAGTGAACCCTGAAAGATGGGCAATATACAAGACGAGCCTTTCAATTACCTTAGTCTACTACCTGCAGAGAGTTTCCAGGCTGTGGCATAGGGAGGGGAAACCAGGAAACACCCAAAAATCTCCCCGGGCTGGGGAGAGCCTGGAATACAGGGAGGTCAAGGTGGCTAAAGAACACAGGGCAGAGTGCCAGAGAAGAAAAAAACTGCACAGAGAACTTCACAGATTTGCGGAGGAACTGCCCCCAAGTTTTCAGCAAAGTACTGATTAGTGCATGTAGGTGAGGAAATCTCCTGAGGCCAGGAAAAGAAGCACCTGAGAGGATTCGAGGAAACAATCTCCAGAAATCATTTGGGGCCAGGAATTGTTTCTGTTCCACCAGCCAGAGTGAAGAACCTCATAATTCAAAGGACATTTGGTAGAGTTCTCAAAAGAAGTTTTCCTCAGTAGTGGGGCAAGGTCAGTGGTGAGGCAAAAGCTCTGGTCTTGCCTTAAAAAAAATTAAAAACAAGACCTGAAAGAATCAGACTGTTCCAAGTGACTTAACTCCCTCCCAGAACAAAGCTGAAGAACATGTATAGGAATACAAAAATATCTAGCACCCAATAAGATAAAATTCATAATGCCTGGCATCCAAATAAAAATTACTAGACACACAAAGAAGCAGGAAAATATGACCCATAATGAAGAGAAAGATCAACCAATTGAAACTGACCCAGAAATGACACAGTTGATAGAATTAGTAAACAAGGAGTTAAAAAGTTATCATAATTGAATTACATATATTCAAGAAACTAGAAGAAAGACTGTAAGACTGTGCATGAAAGACTAATATATTTGAAAGATTTTTTTTTAAGCTTCAAACCAGGATGTCTGAATAAAGTCTGTAATTAATAGTACTATACCAATGCTAATTTCTTAATTTTGATAAATACATCATGATAATATAAGAAGTTAACTTTGAAGTAAATTGGGTACAGAGTGGGAACTGGGAACACTCATTACTATCTTTTCAGCTCTTTGTATTTTTGTAAATTTAAAATCATTTCAAAATAAATTTTGTAAAGTGACAAAACAAAGCATCATGTGCCAAGAAAAGAATATCTAAATCAAATTTCTAGAAATAAAAACTGCAATATCTGACATGAAAAATATGCTGAATGGGATTAACAGTAATTGCTGAAGAAAGAGTTCATGAACTTAAAGACACAGCAGTCTTTAAAATAAAATACCAAGATTTGAGCTGGGAGCAGTGGTTCACGCCAGTAACCTCAGCACTTTGAGAGGCTGAGGTGGGTGGATCACCTGAGATCAGGAGTTCGAGACCAGCCTGACATGGTGAAAACCTGTCTCTACTAAAAATACAAAAATTAACTCGGCATGGTGGTAGGCACCCAGGTACTCGGGAGGCTGAGGCAGGAGAATCGCTTGAACCCGGGAGGCAGAGGTTGCAGTGAGCCGAGATCGTGCCATTGCATTCCAGCCTGGGTGATAAGAGCAAGACTTCATCTCAAATTAAAAAAAAAAAAAAAAAAGAAATAAAATACCAAGATTTTAAAAACTAAAAGAAAAGAGCATCAGTGAATTTTATGACATCTTCAAGAGCCTAATATACATGTAACTGGAGTTTCTGAAGAAAGAAGGGAGGGCTGAAAAAATATTTGAAGAAGTGATAAAATTTTTTTTCAAATTTCATTACCCACAGATCCAAGAAGTTCAATGAACCCAAAGCACAAGAAACGTGAAAAACACTACACTAAGTCATATCACAATCAAATTGCATAAAATCAGTGATAAAGTAAAATACTAAAATAAAGAGAAAAATGTTAAACTTATTCAGAAAATATGGGTAAATATACAGGACATTTACTAAGAACCTACTATGAGCCAGGTGCAGTGGCTCATGCCTGGAATCCCAGCACTTTGGGAGGCCGAGGCAGGCGGATCCCAAGGTCAGGAGTTCTAGACCAGCCTGACCAACATGGTGAAACCCCGTCTTTACTAAAAATACCAAAATTAGCAGGGCGTGGTGGCGTGTGCCTGTAATTCCAGCTACTCGGGAGGCTGAGGCAGGAGAATCACTTGAACCTGGGAGGTGGAGGTTGCAGTGAGCCAAGATCAAGCCACTGCATTCTGGCCTGGGCAACAGAGAGAGGACTCCGTCTCAAAAAAAAAAAAAAAAAAAAAAAAGAACCTACTATGGTCCAGTGCTCAAAATATTTTTCTTTTCCTTTCCTTTCCTTTCTTTTTCTTTTTCTTTCTTTCCTTCAGACTAGGAGGTCTAGGAGATGCTACATATGTTTTTACCTTGGACCCTTGGTTCTTTGAACTCCAAAGATGTATGCTAGTCAAATAACTTTTTCATAAATCAAATGCCCTCCTTGCCTTGAAGAAAGTTGTAGTCTAGAAATTAGTAAAACTACTTAGTATGTAAGCTTTTAGACTTACATTTTATTTTTCTTGAAGATGCCTATTACTAAGCACGCCTAAATATAGCATGTTTAAAGTTGCTTACAGATAAAGTTTCACAAGTGAAAAATAATTTTTTATTCATTATGAACCTGTTTTGAAGGGAAAGGAGTTCTGAAGCTGATTGTAGTTGGTAATTGTATTCAAAGAGGGAAGGAGAAGGGACATCTGAAACTGAAGGGAAGGAAGATTTCCAAACACAAGGCTTTTGATATTTTTAAAAGTACAAGTGTGGAGAGACGGAAAGTCATCACAGTGTGATGTGTGTGTGTGTGTGTATGTGTGTGTGTTGGAACAGACAGATTTTAGTTTCGAATTTTCTATTATCCACTTCTACAAATGTATCCAAGGATTTGCTTATACCAAATATACTTCTGTGTTTGTGAACAACACTGTGATGATGTTAGAAATGTTCCATTTGGATGTTCAGCATGGGAGCGTGCTGCCTGCTGAGAGGGATTTTTCAGCATGCCACTTGGTATATGTTTGGATTACATAATCACAAAAGCCTAGCCTCTGTCTTTCCCTCTGCCTCTCAGCCTCCCTTTCTTTTCATATATTCCTCTCTCTTACTGTTGATCAGTGCATCACTTCAAAAAGAAAAAAACAAAAAGCTTGAACCAGGAGGATTTCTGTTCACTTTGGCAGTTCCAGAACTCGTTATCCCTCAATTGACCACTGGAGACTCTGCTGCTATATATTTAAATCACCCTAGGCATTAGCTGGGGATGGATTTATCATGAAACTTTTATAATACAGAGGGCCACAGGGAATCAAGTGCTTTTAAATATCTCCTCTTCTGCAGGCAAGTGATAACTTCACTCTTTGGTGAGTCCCTGTTGCTTTACTATTACACTCAGATGTTTTCATTCCAAAAGGAAAATATTATGACTGAACATAAAGTTTCAGTATTTGAGATGGTTGCATTGCACACCAGGTAGTTGGATCTTTTTTCTATATTTAATGTATTCTACAATCAGTTATATTTACTGCTTCTGATTCCAACTAGTCCCCACGCTAAATGAAAAAAGACTTGGAAACCTACATAGTTTGAGTTTTAAAAAACTATTTTGTGCAAACTTCCATCCAGGACATAAATCCCTTCTACTGCATTCTTAACAGCACCAGCCTTCTCAAATGAATGAGAATAGTATTGGGGATTTATGTGAAATGCAAAATCAGGACTTGAACAAAAGATTGAGAAGCAAGGGCTCCCCTAAGTTAACAGAGGAGCCGAGGAAGCATGGCTAAAGTCTCTTCCCACTGCTCTAAGTCAGAGTCCTTTAAAGAGCTTGAACAGCTATGGAAGTTCTTCATGTGGGGGAAGAACTTTGGAACAACCAATGAGAGTGTGAGGAGCCATTCTGAGCAACTGGAAACACTCAGAGTCCGTGTGCTAATGAAAGACCCAAACACCAAGCACTCCAGGGGCTGTGGGTTGTCCCATATGCCACTGTGGAGGAGGTGGATGCAGCCATGAATGCAAGATCACGCAACGTGGATGGAAGAGCTGTGGAACCAAAGACAGCTGTCTCAAGAAAAAGTTCTCAAAGACCAGGTGCCCACTTAACTGTGAAAAAGATCTTTGTTGGTGGCATTAAAGAAGACACTGAAGAACGTCACCTAAGAGATTATGTTGAACAGTATGGGAAAATTGAAATATTGAAATCATGGCTGACCAAGGCAGTGGAAAGAAAAGGGGCTTTGTGTTTGTAACCTTTGACAACCATGACTCCACAGATAAGACTGTCGTTCAGAAACACTATCCTGGGAGTGGCCACACTGTGATGTTAGGAAAGCCCTGTTGGAGCAAGAAATGGCTGGTGCCTCATCCAGCCAAAGAGGTTGAAGTCATTCTGGAAACTTTGGTGGTGGTCATGGAGATGGTTCTGGTGGTCATGACAACTTTGGTCATGGAGGAAACATTAGTGGTTATGGTAGCTTTGGTAGCAGCCGTGCTGGTGGTGGATATGGTGGCAGTGGAGATGGCTATAAGGAATTTGGTAATGATAGGAGCAATTTTGGAGGTGGTGGAAGCTACAATGATTTTGGCAATTAAAATAATCAATCTCCAGATTTGGACCCATGAAGGGAAGAAACTTTGGAGGCAGAAGCTTTGGCCCCTATGGTGGTGGAGGCCAATACTTTGCCAAATCATGAAACCAAGGTGGGTATGGTGCTTCTAGTAGCAGCAGTCACTATGTCAATGGCAGAAGATTTTAATTACTGACACCAACAAAGCTTGGCAGGAGAGGAGAGCCAAAGAGGTGACAGGGAAGCTACCAGTTACAACAGATTTGTGGACTCAGCCAAGCACAGTGGTGGTAGTGCCCAGCTGCTACAAAGAAGATATGTTTTAGACAATGCTCACGTGTACGCACAAAAAGCTCAAGGACTGTATTTGTGGCAGGTTATTTTAGTTTCTGTTCTGTTCTGTTCTGTGGAAAGTATAAAGCATTCTAACAAAAGTTTTTAATGCACCCATGCTATGGATTGCTAAATCTAACAGTCTGATCGTAACACTGAATACATGTCTTTTTTAAATAAATAAAATAAAACTCTAGCTAGACATAGAGTCTTCTTTCCTAAGAAGACTTAAAAGATATACACCAATATATTGGCAATACTTCTTTCTGAGTGGTGGAATTAATTTTTAATAATTTTATATTAATTAATACTAATATTTATTGTGAAATTATTTTTCTCAATTATAAAAGTAATATAGCTATCATTATACAAAATTAAGGGGAAAAAAGCTAAAAAGACTATAAACATTTTGAAGTATATCTTTCTGAAATTTTGTAAAATTAAATATAACTTTTTTATTATAAAAATATATCTATTCAATGTTGAAAATTTTAAAATATAGATAAGCAAGTAGAAAAACATTTATTGAATGATTTTTATTTTCTTTCTTTTGCTTTTTTTTTGTTTTTGTTTTTGTTTTTGAGGCAGAGTCTTGCTCTGTCGCCCAGGCTGGAGTGCAGTGGCCGGATCTCAGCTCACTGCAAGCTCCGCCCCACCGGGTTCACGCCATTCTCCTGCCTCAGCCTCCCGAGTAGCTTGGACTACAGGCACTCGCCACCTCGCCCGGCTAGTTTTTTTGTATTTTTTAGTAGAGACGGGGTTTCACCGTGTTAGCCAGGATGGTCTCGATCTCCTGACCTCGTGATCCGCCCGTCTCGGCCTCCCAAAGTGCTGGGATTACAGGCTTGAGCCACCGCACCCGGCCTCTTTTGCTTATTTTTAAACTACGAGTTTTCAACAATGAGTATACATTGCTTTGGAGTACAAAAGAAAAAATGTATTGATCGGCCGGGCACAGTGGCTCATGCCTGTAATCCCAGCACTTTGGGAGACCGACACAGGCGGATCACTTGAGGTTGGGAATTCAAGACCAGCCTGGCCAACATGGTGAAACCCTGTCTTTACTAAAAATACAAAAATTAGCTGGATGTGGTGGCGTACATCTGTAACCCCAGCTACTCAGGAAGCTGAGGCAGGAGAATTGCTTGAACCCGGCAGGCAGAGGTTGCAGTGAGCCGAGATCGTGCCACTGCACTCCAGTCTGGGCAAGAGAGTGAGACTCCGTCTCAAAACAAAACAAAACAAACAAAAAAACCCAATGTCTTTGTGAGAGCTGAGGTACAGGCAGTTGGAAGCCAGCTGTGTGGGCTAGATCTGCAGATTTTGGCCAGCGTAGAAATGAGTTTGGGTCTCCTGGAATCTTTAGAGGCTTTCAGTGGTTGCAGGTAAAAATGAATTCTGAAATTCTCTGAGTAAATTTCATGAAGTATACCTGGTAAATTACCAATAAAACTTAACAGAGTTCATCTCATATCTGGAGACTTTTAAAGCTGCTATTATAAACTCTACTGATGAAGGACTTTCTTATTGATTCCAATCATTATTGACTCAGCCCACCCAACAAAAAAATAAATATGCATTTCAACCCTTGAGAAAGCATATTTCAGAACCCCACCAATTTTATGAGACAGGCCTAAGAGATGGAAGTATTTATTCAAGGTCCCATTGTGATTTTTCAAGAGGCCTGCTTCAATCAGGAAGAGCTCTGCAATCCAGAAAACTCCAGAGCAGCAGTGATTCATGCAACCTAGCCATAGTCATGTGGTCTGATTAAAAAGATGCTCCCAGGCCAGGTGTGGTGGCTCATGCCTGTAATCCCAGCGCTTTGGGAGGCCGAGGTGGGTGGATCACCTGAGGTCAGGAGTTTGAGACCAGCCTGGCCAAAATGGCAAAACCCTGTCTCTACTAAAAATACAAAATTAGCCCAACGTGGTGGCACACATCTGTAATCCCAGCTACTTGGGAGGCTAAGGCAGGAAAATCGCTTCAACCTGGGAGGCAGAGGTTGCAGTGAGCTGAAATTGTGCCATTGCACTCCAGCCTGGGCAACAGAGTGAGACTCCGTCTCAGAAAGAAAAAAAAAATGCTCTCAAACCCAAGCAGCCTAATTTGCTGTTTTATACTATATTAACATCGCACGTCTATTAACTCGGCATTCCAACTATTGATCTGAAAATAAAATTAGTTCTTGCTCTCACATAACAAAGAAGAATTGCAGTTTATAATGAAAGAAATGCTCACACTTAATTGCATAATAGAAATCATTATGTTTCCTTACTACAAAGGCACCTAATTAGCAAAGATTTTCATTTTCCACTGATGTCATGGGGGGCCAGTCACTATTCTAAGCACATAGCTATCCCTTAGGTACATGAAAGTTTGCATCATGCAAATTCCTTTTGAGACAATACCTTAGAATGAAGTAGAATGCAGATTTGGCATGAGATTTTGATGGAGACAGGATAGAGAGGTCTTTTAAGTAGTGATGGCTTTCTTCAGGAACCAACCAGGGAATTTTTCAGTCTCCCTAGATCTACTCCACAATTTTTCACTCTGCCTAGATAAAAACCTTCTTAGAATTCTCAGCATAATAAATAGGATATTTTGTATTTTTTTCCTGCTGCTCTGGAGGTTCTCATCAAAATTTTAAGATAAACTAAATATAATCCCAGAAATTATTGTGTAATTAAATTTATAAATACAATAAATTTTAATTAATTGGGAACATTCAATACTGGTAAAGATGTGGCAAAATATGTACTCTCATACATTGCTGGTTGCATGGTAAACTGGTACCACCCATTTGGAAAACAATACAGTAACTTTATAAATGTTCAATATTGGCCGGGCGCGGTGGCTCAAGCCTGTAATCCCAGCACTTTGGGAGGCCGAGGTGGGCGGATCACGAGGTCAGGAGATCGAGACCATCCTGGCTAACGTGGTGAAACCCCATCTCTACTAAAAAATACAAAAAACTAGCCGGGCGAGGTGGCGGGCGCCTGTAGTCCCAGCTACTCAGGAGGCTGAGCCAGGAGAATGGCATGAACCCGGGAGGCGGAGCTTGCAGTGAGCTGAGATCCGGCCACTGCACTCCAGCCCGGGCCACAGAGCGAGACTCCGTCTCAAAAAAAAAATAAATAAATAAATGTTCAATATTTTTGACCCAATGATCCTCCTTCTGGAAGTCTAGCCTATTATATCAGACCAAAACAGAAGGAAAAGGCTATGTGTGAAGATGATCTTTAAGATACCATTTCTGAAAGTAAAAACTGAAAATGACCTAAATGTTAAATAATTAGGGCATTTCTTTACTTATAAGCAAAAAGTTCAAATGCTTACTTGGCAACATGTAGCAGATGTCAGAAGGACCCTTTTACTTCATCTGTTATGATTGTCTAAAATATTACCAAATAGGGTTAGATGCATAGTATCCAGGCATTTCCTATTCAAATGCAATTCTTTAAAAAGAAAAGAAAAGAAAAACCCAAAACCCTAAAAGAGCAAGATGGGAAACATAAATCCAGCTTTATCAATAATTACATTAAATGTTAATAAATGGATATATATACCAAAACATCAGGTTGTATACCTTAAATTTTATACAATATAAAAGGTTAATGAACTAAACACTCCATTTAAAAGATATTATAAGAATTGATTTTTTTTTTTTTTTTGAGATGGAGTTTCACTCTTATTGCCCAGGCTGGAGTGCAATGGCACAATCTCGGCTCACTGCAAACTCCACTTCCCCATTAAAGCAATTCTCCTGCCTCAGCCGCCTCAATAGCTGGAATTACAGGTGTGCACCACCACTCTCAGCTAATTTTTGTATTTTTAGTAGAGACGGGGTTTCACCATGTTGGCCAGGCTGGTCTCCAACTCCTGATCTCAGGTGATCTACCTGCCTTGGCCTCCCAAAGTACTGGGATTATAGGCCTGAGCCACCATGCCCAGCCTAGATTTGATTTTTAAACAAAAACAACTCAATGTCAACTGTATGCTGTTTTCAGAAAACACACTTTAAACGTAAAGACTTAGAGATACTGAAAGTAAAAGGATGGAAAAAGATTGTTATGCAAATTCTAATAATAAGAAAGTTGGTGTGGCTTTATTATTAGACAAAATAGACTTTAAGACAAGAAATACTATCAGACATGAAGAGAAACATTTTATGATGATAACATAGTTCATCAGAAAGACCTTAAAATTCTAAATTTGTATATGCCTACTCACATAAATTTCAAAATATATAAAGCAAAATGAATAGAACTAAAGGAAAAATGAATAAAGCCACAATCATGGGTGGAAAATAATCTTTGAGTCATAACAGGTCACTGATAGTTTAGCTCTTAATCATCTCTGGGTTGGCTAACAACGTAGCCCTGAAAGAATGGGACACACACACACAAATCTCCTTTAATTCTGGGAGAAGGTGAAGGACAGGCCTCAGATTGATACGGCACTGAGAAATTGGTGGAAGTTGGGCCAACAGGTTAGTTCTAGGGCCATATGGGAGAGAAAGTCCAAAAGGAGAACTGATGACAAGAAAGGGGTGGTGGGAAGATTTGAATGAAATGAGAAAGAGTATGACCTCAGTTTGAATACCCATTTCAACACTTATTAAGTAATCCTGAACCAGTCACTAAACTTCTAACATTGTGACATTTAAAAAATTGGAGGAAATGTTTTCTGCCTTATGTGTTAATATGGAAGTTAAACACATAACACATGTGAAGAGTGCTGGCAATCCAATATCTCCCCTCTTTCACACTGTTTCCTGATAGGGACCCACATACTCAAGGTTTCTGCAAAGAACCAGGAAATGAGTTGGACAGGGATTCCAAGATCTAAATCGCTGTAGAAGAAGGAAAAATAATTTACCTAGTCCCAACAAGGTATGGAGAACCTCAAAACAGCCCAGTCTCTAGGAGGCCTGGCTACTCTTTCCTTTGGCAAAGTGAAAACAGTCCACGACACTTCTTAGTCTCCTTCAGTAGAACCTGTTCTAGTGTTCTTCCTACGCATCTACATGCATGTGCTGTCTCAAGGAATTAAAACTGTCTCAAGAAATTTACTAGAATTTTAATTATCCAGACCCTTTGGCGGCCATCAGTTCATTGACTGACCTCCAGACAAGACCTCATATAAAATTTCCCTCAAAGATGGATCTCTTTCTTCAAAACTTGCAGAGAAAGCTAAATTCTCCCCTCCTTCCTTGGAAATACATTTCAGTGTCTCCTTTTTACAGACAGAAAGTTCTTCCCGTCTTACCTAAATATCTATGGAACAAGGCAGAGTCCTATAAAACTGAAACAGTTACAATGCGCTGTAGGGGCTGAGGGGAGGAAGAGCCCTTACAGGCTTTGGGAGACCAGGACAAATTATAAGGTGGCATTTATTCCTGGCCTTAAAGAATGGGCAGGGCTTTGGCCCATGTGAGGAGGGGATGCAAATGGATCAAAAGCTGGATAGGGAATGCAGAGCCTGCTGGAGAAGGACAGATGATGGTCAGGGCCATGGGGAACAGCAGGGAGAGAAGGAAAGGTGACGCCATATTGTGGAGGACCCCACACACCAGAAAGAAAACTGTTGGCTTTATTTGGTAGGTAATGTGGCACGATGTGGCGAGAGGGAGTTTACAGAAATATGTGGTGAGAGCTGAATTTCAGGGAGATTCATGTAGCAGAGAGATTCAAAAGGTGGAAGAAAGAAGTGGAGAGAGAGGTGAAAGGTCAGTTAGGAAGTCCTTTCAACCATTCAGAAAAGAGTTCCTGAGACTCAGGCTGAATGTCGGTGAAAACACTGGAAATGAAGGTGAGAACCAGCCTGAGGCCTTGAGCACAGAAAGCCTCCTAATTCATCTGTATGGACGGGACCTAACTCTCAGTAACTACTTCTTGAACAGAGTTGTTGTTCAGCTAAGAGATGTGACTACAAAGAGGTGAGGAAGAAAGAGGAATGAAAGGGGATAATGTAAAAAAGAAAGAGCAGGCCGGGCGCAGTGGCTCACGCCTGTAATCCCAGCACTTTGGGAGGCCAAGGCGGGCAGATCACGAGGTCAGGAGATCGAGACTATCCTGGTGAACACAGTGAAATCCCATCTCTACTAAAAAATACAAAAAATCAGCTGATCATGGTGGTGGGCGCCTGTAGTCCCAGCTGCTCGGGAGGCTGAGGCAGGAGAATGGTGTGAGCCTGGGAGGTGGAGGTTGCAGTAAGCCGAGATCGCGCCACTGCACTCCAGCCTGGGCGACAGAATGAGACTCCGTCTCAAAAAAATAAAAAATAAAAAATAAAAAAAGAAAGAGTGAATGTACAGTTGTCCCTGGGTATCCTGGGTATCCACATGGTATTAGTTTCAAGACCCAACACCCCCACATACCAAAATCCATGAATGCTCAAGTCCCTGATCTAAAATGGCATAGTATTTGCCCTTAACCTATGCACATCCTCTCCTATACTTTAAATCATCTCTAATTACTTATAATACCTAATACAATGCAAATGCTATGTAGTTATTACACTGTACTGGTTTTTTATTTGTATTATTTTTTATTGTTGTATTGTTATTTTTTATTGTTTTTTTTTTCCAATTTTTTTTTCTCTGTGGTTGGTTTAATCTTTGGCTGCAGAGCCCATGGATAGGGAGGACTACTGTAATAGATAGTAATTAAATAGAGAGAACTCTATCTCAAGACTCATTTCAACAGTTTCTGACTCAAAGCTCTTACAATCACTACTTGTTAAATAATTCTAAGTGCATGTCCAGTTGATAGCGGGTCACATTTTATCTTTGCGCCTGAGGGACATCACATTTACTTGATCCTATTATCCCAAAGAGCTGCCATACGGACCAAATTAAAGGAAACCTAGAGAAGTGTATTTTAAGCATATTGTCACAATGAACTCATGTTGTTGAGGATCTGTATGCACCAAGCATTGTGTTAAACTCTTTACGTGAATTATCTTATTTCATTTTTAACTACCCTAATGGTAGATGCAACTATTCTCTTTTAACAGATAAAGAAACGGAGGTTTAGTTGAGTCACAAAGCCAGGATTTGAGCACAGGCAGTTTGATTCCAGAGCATGGACTATCTTCCCTAGCACTCCTTCTAAGCAAGAAAATGCAGCACAACTGGAGCACTCCTCTGCCATTTATTTACAAACAAATGTCATGTCTTCAGTGAAGTCTTTTCTATGACTGGTTGTTCCAGGTGAGAGCTTCCCCTCCAGACATTCTGTTCTAAGAAGGTGTAAAAGCAACCTTTCCTTCTGAAGGAGGGTTTGGTGGGAGAGCGCCAGCCTGCCATACCAGGAAGTATGTATCGGTGTGTCAATTTGCGTTTTTGTTGCAAGCAACAGAAGTGAATTAACAAAGTTAAAGAGGATAAAATAATTTAACGGGGCGAAACTTAGAAAAGCTGAAGGATTAGGACTGGAGTAGCTCCAGGCTCTAAGGGCAGTCTCTTCAGGGAGCCTCTGTCTGGGGGAATCAATAATCACCATCTTGGTTTTACAGACTCCACTCGAGAGAATGCCTGATTGGCCAGGCTTGGGTCATGTGGCCATCACTTAACTAGGGGATGGCAGGGCAGTCTCACCAGAAGGGCCCACCCATACGGAAGACAGAATTCCCCCAAAGAGAAGCTGGCTCTGTTACCAGAACCGAGGGGAATGAATGCTGGACAGACTAAAACAGAAGGTGCCCATGACGTTGTGGGAAGTTTCACACATTTGAGCTGCAGCTGTGCCCAGGTGTATGCAAAAGCGTCATCCTGATCCTTGTGGTACTACATGAAGAGTTGAAAAAGTGACTCTCCCTGCTGCACCAGCAGCTCTGGATTTAAAATCATCTGTTACAGTGTCATTAGGCCAGTAGCACGTGAAATCAACTAGGAACATTTCATTTTAAACTTTGCTGATTTTTCAAATTTGCTTTGCGTTCTTGGTAATGATTTCTTGCTCCACTTTTATGCCTTCTCAGATAAAGTGCCATCATACATGATGTTGGCCCCGTTAGACATGAAGTAAGCATTATTTATGATATAATCAGAGTTACAAAGCATTAAAAATAGGAAAGAAAATTATTTCCATAGACCTTTTCTAAAACTTAGAAGCTGAGGCTTAATTTATTAGACTTTTGCTTTTCTCATGCCAGGAAGTAGTCAGGGCTGTTGGGGCAAAGCTGGTCAATAGCTAAGGAGTCTCTTGCTTGCATTATCACTTGGAAGTGCTTGGATATTTCCCAGATTCCACCTTAGAAGGATAGGGTCCTGGTCAAACTCAACCTTCTTTGACAAGTTGAATAGAAGTAAGGCCTCTTATATCTGGGTTTTAACCTTATGGGGAGGTTAAATGGGTCAGCCATTATAAACTGGAATTCAAGGATAACTCAGGATACAGACCAGGTGGCAGACAACTAAGAAAGACTCAACTAGATTAGTGCAGTACTGTACTTTATCAGCATGTGAAACAGGTGCTAATGCTTATGTAAAACAAGTGTGTTTTCCTTTCTTCCTTTTTTCTTTCTTTTTGTCTAACCCTCCTTTATACTGACAAACATGGTACAAAGATGCTTAGGGAAAAGGTGCATTGAAACAGAGGTGGGAACACAAGAAAAAAGTAAAATAGAAAGAAAATAATAAAGCTAATTTTAGATTTCCAAACAATGAAGTCACTTTAAGAATCACAATAACAAGGAGATAAAACTTAAGTAAATAAAAAAATTTTAAGGTTCAAATAATAAAAGTAATTTACTTTGTTTTTATCTCATATTTTTCAACTCAATAATAGTTATCCTGAAATGATTATAGTATTCATTTAGCACTTTTTAAAAGTCTTCTGCCCGTAGGCAGATTGCACTGGTCATGATGAAGATTGATACCTTATATGCTGCTACCATTGACCAACATGGTTCCTGTTGACTAAGAGGCCAGGGGGAGAAAGTAAGGAATAATGACCACACAGCAGGAGAGACAGCCATATCTTAAGTGTTCCTACCTTTCACCCTTCACATTTTCCTGATGCTGACAACTGGAGGGCATTTCTCCAACTTTTACAGATATTTCCCTTGACCTGCTCCTTCAATAGGTCTTCCTGCTTGGGCTAGGGTACTTGGTACAAAGAAATTTTCCTTTGTCCTTGATCTGCAGCTAGAAATCATAACTAACAGTGATTAATATCCATGAGCTAAGAATTGAATATATTCCACTTTACAATGAGGAAATGTACACTCAGAAAAATTAGATAACTTTAATGAAGTCACATAGCTACTAACTGTTAAAGCTGGAACTTGAACTTAAGTCAATCTAACTCAAGAATCCATTATTAAATGTCATACTTTACTTTTCAAGCTAAATTCTTCTATTTCCTCTAGCAAAATTCTCTCTAATTAGAAAGAATAGATAAGTCATTCTCAAGAAACCAGACCTCCAAGACTTTCTAAGCATGGGCTCCAAATTGTATGCTATCTTTGCCATTAAGAAACCCCAAACCAAAAAGTAAGACAAAAGTTGCACAAGCCAGGCATGGTGGCACATGCCTGTAGTTCTAGCTACTCAGGAGGCTGAGGCAGGGGGATTACTTGAGCTCAGGAATTCAAAGTCCAGCTTGGGCAACATTAAAAAATAGAACTGGTGAATACAGGGCCTGAGCAGAGAAAGCTATGAAACAACTCTAACGCACACATGTGACTCTCATGGAAAAAGAGATTCAAGGAACCTAGCCTACAATCCTAAGAAACAGGATAATTCACACCCAACAAACTACAGATCGTAGAGTAATTTTAATTTGAAAATTAATCTGAGGGGCCTTCAAAATAAATGTTTAAAATATTCAGAGAGATGAAGAAATATAATTCACAAAGTAGGAACAAAAGAACAGGATAAGTTGGGGAAAAAAACAAGTATGTGTATGTCCCAGACAATAACAAATATTCTCACTAAAATAAAAAAAAAACTCAACAGACAAGTTAAACAATAGATTAAACATAGAAAATGTGAACAAGAAGTTAAGAGACATGGAAAATAGATCTAAAAGCTCCTGAAGGAAAAAACAGAATGGCAGAAAATCAATATTCAAAGATATCCTGACTCATAATTTCCCAGATTGTTTTAAAAGTTTTCTCAAATTAAAAAAGCACATCAACTTCTCATCAGGATAAATAAAAACAAATCTACAAAGAGACCCATGAAAGCAAAATAGCAGACCATCAAGGACGAATGGAAGAATCTTAAATGATACCAGAGAGAAAACACAGATTATCAACAGAAAAACAACAATCAGACTGACCATGAATTTCTCATGAACAATAGATGCCAAAAGAAAATGAAATAAAATCTTCAAAGTGCTAAGAAAAAATAACTGCCAACCAAGAATTCTATGCCATAATGTGGCAGAGGTAATGCCGTGAGTTCACGAAACGTTCCTCCTGGGCAAACAGGATAACTACATTTCTCAACTTCCTTTGGGGCTATGCAATTGGATTTCGGGCCAACTTGATGTAGTAGAAGTAATGTGCACCACCTCTAGGTTTCTCTGAAAAAAACACACACACATACACATATACACAAACATACTAAATCACCAATAGATTCCCTGGAAAGAACTCAGTGTGGCAGAATCATAAAATGAAAAGAGCAAGGATCTCTGAGGCACTGGTTGGAGGGAAGCTACTCAAGAGAGCCACCCCACACATTAGACTAAGACATGAATGAGAATTTCATTTTAATTGTGTTAAGCCACAGAGATTTAACAATGAAGGTGATAGAGAAGAAAAGGCAGGAACTGAGCACAGTTGAACATTGTGAAGACTGATCTGAACATTAAGACAGCAGCCAGACAGTGCTATTGATCTTTTTATTTATTTATTTTTGAGACTGGGTCAAAAATTTATTTATTTTTGAGACTGCTGATGAGACTCTGTTCATCAGCATTGAGCACAGTCATTGCTCACTGTAATCTCAAGCTCCTATATTCAAGTCATCCTCCCACCTTAGCCTCCTGAGTAGCTGGGACTGCAGGTGCGCACCAACTTGCCTGGCTGATTTTTTAAATTTTTTGTAGATACAGAGTCTTGCTATGTTGCCGAGTCTGCTCTCAAATTAATGGCTTCAAGCAATTTTCCTGCCTGGGCATCCCAAATTGCTGGGATTACAGGTGTGAGCCATCATGCCTGGTCTATTGATCTTAATATACTAGACAAACAATTATTCAAGAATGAAAGTAATAGCCAGGTGTGGTGGCATGCACCTGTAATCCCAGCTACTTGGGAGGCTGAGGCACGAGAATTATTTGAACCTGAAAGGTAGAAGTTGCGGTGAACCAAGATCGTGCCACTGCACTCCAGTCTGGATGACAGAAAGAGACTGTCTCAAAAAAATATAAATAAATAAATAAAGTAAAAAAAAATGAAGGTAAAGTGTGACCAGATTCATTCTGAAAAAAATTACTGATAGATACATCTCAGAAAACAGGAAATGAATCCAGAAGAAATGTAAGGGAAGCCAGTTGCAATTGTGAGCAAAGGTATCAGTTGTTAAGTGTTACTAATGCTAAATAAATATTGACTTACAAAACAAGGTAGAAATAAAATACTTGATTAAAATGTAGAAAATTGAAGAAGAGGATGCAGAAGGAAATTTAAGCATGTCTAGTTTCTGGTATTATTTAGGAAATGAGTAAAAATATTGATTGTCCTTAGACTTTGTTAGAGTGATGTTTGAAATTTAAGTTTACCACCAAGAGAATACAGGGTAAGGCATAGGTCAGCATGGCCCAGTGTGAGTTTCTGTGTTCCAGGGAGCCCTCATAACTGTTTATCTTGTTTTCTGCTTACTGTAATCCTCCAATACTGGCAACCGGCTCAGTAAACATTGAACAAATGAAACAATTGGGAATGGAGATGAGAAGGATAAAATACAACTGTGAACCAGCTGAATCAAATATGTGCTCGATACTCAAATCCTGACAAACCCCTGGCTAAAATGCCATAGTTATCACTCTTTTTTTTTTTTTTTTTTTTTGGAGACGGAGTCTAGCTCTGTCGCCCAGGCTGGAGTGCAGTGGCGTGATCTTGGCTCACTGCAAGCTCCTCCTCCCGGGTTTACGCCATTCTCCTGCCTCAGCCTCCCGAGTAGCTGGGACTACAGGCGCCCGCCATCTCGCCCGGCTAGTTTTTTGTATTTTTTTTAGTAGAGACGGGGTTTCACCGTGTAGCTCAGGATGGTCTCGATCTCCTGACCTCGTGATCCACCCGTCTCGGCCTCCCAAAGTGCTGGGATTACAGGCTTGAGCCACCGCACCCGGCCAGTTATCACTCTTAAAGAGCAGAGAACAGGCCAGGTGCAGGGGCTCACACCTGGAATCCCAACACTTTAGGAGGCCGAGGCAGGAGGATAACTTGAGCCCACAAGTTCAAGACCAGCCTGGGTAACATAAAGAGATCCTGTCTCTACAAAAATAATAAAAAATATTAGGCGTGGTGGTACATGTCTGTGGTCCCAGCTACTTGGGAGGCTGAGGCAGGAGGATTGCTTGAGCCTGGGAGGTTGAGGCCGCAATGAGCCATGATCACACCATTGCACTCCAGCCTGGGTAACACAGCAAGACCCCCATCTCCAAAAAAATTAAAAAATTTTAAAAAGCAGAGAATGGTTTGGCAGCTTCTCAAAATGCTAAACCTACAGTTACCATATGAGACAGTGTTTCCACTCTTAGGTATATACCCAAATACATGAAAACAAATATCCACACTAAAACTTTGTACATAAATGTTCCTAGCAGCACTTTTCCCAATAGGCAAAAAGTATGAACAACCCAAATGTTCATCATAGGATGAATGGATAAACAAAGTGCAGTTATTCACACAATGGAACATTAGACAACCATCAAATGGCATGAAGTACTGACACATACTACAATATAATGAACCTTGAAAACATGCTAAGTGGAAGAAGCCAGACACAAAATACCACATATTGCATGACTCCATTTATCTGAAATATCTAGAATAGGCAAATCACAGAGTTAGAAACTACATTCATGGTTGCCAAGGATTGGGGGAGTAGGTGAAATGGGGAGTAATTGCTAAATAGGAATGAAATTTCCTTTTGGGATGATGAACATGATCTAAAATTAGATTTTGATGATGATTGCACAACTCTGACAAATACTAAAAACCATTGAACTGTGCACTTTCAATGGGTGATCTATATAAGAATCATATCTCAAAAAGTTGTTTTTAAAAAAGTACCTAGCCTGGCACGGTGGCTCAAGCCTGTGATCTCAGCCACTGGGGAGGCTGAGGGGGGAGGATTGCTTGAGGCAGGAGTTTGAGATCAGCCTGGGCAACCCTGTCTCTACAATTTTTTTTTTAATTAGCTGGGCATGTAAAAAAAACAATTTTTTTTAAAAATTAGCTGGGTTTTTTTAATTAGAGGGCTCCCTGGGACATAGAAACTCACACTGGGCCATGTTGACCTATGCCTTACCCTGTATTCTCTTGGTGGTAAACTTTTTTTTTAATACGAGTGCACCTGTATTCCCAACTACTTGGGAGTCTGAGGTAGGAAGGATTCCTTGAACCCTGGAGTTCAAGTCTGCAGTGAGCTATGATTGCACCCCAGCCTGGGCAATAGAGTGAGACCCTGAGACCCTGTCTAAAAAAGGAAAAAGAAAACAACCTAGATTTCCCCCCACCCAAAATACACTACAGAATATCTGAGATCAAATTGCAAAAAAGAAATGGAGGCCAGGCACAGTGGCTCACACCTGTAATCCCAGCACTTTGGGAGGCCAAGGCAGGCGAATCATGAGGTCAGGAGTTTAAGACCAGCCTGGCCAACATGGTGAAACCCCATCTCTACTAAAAATACAAAACATTAGCGGGGCATGGTGGCACGTGCCTGTAGTCCCAGCTACTCATGAGGCTGAGGCAAGAGAATTCCTTGAACCTGGGAAGCAGAGGTTGCAGTGAGCTGAGATCAAGCCACTGCACTCCAGCCTGGGTGACAGAGAGACGCTGTCTCAAAAAAAAAAAGAAAAAAGAAATAGAATGTTGTTTTTGACTTTGAAATAAACATTAGTAGTTTACTTCATGTATATGTTTTAATGTATCCTGAAATGGATTTAATGTATATTTTTAAATAAAAAAGCAAAGAAGACCTAAACTAATAGATATTTCTTTTCCCAGCAAACCACAGCTAACTCCAATGGATACAGAGTCTGCCACTTACCTTGTGAAATTGAATGAGGCCAGGCCAGACCTGGCAGCAAGTACTATTCTATATGCCATATATTTTAACTGTGAGAGCTCAAGTCAAGTCAAGTCATAAACCTACATTTCCATAGATCCCAGACAAAAATAAACACAGACTATTATTTCTAATCCTCTCTCTCTGCTTTTCTCAGAGTGCTGATTAGATTGCATATTCTATGAAAAGATGAGTTCAATCTTTTCTAAAGTATTTCCTCACGGGTTCATCTGTGATTAAGGGTACAAGTTTTTAACATTTGAAAGATGCATGATCCAGCTGTTCTTTTTGTCTGCCGCAACTTCTTATTAGTCTTTCTGGAACTAAAGAGAGAAAAATAATGTTTGACTATAGTGACCTGAACATGTCCCTCCCAAATGAGAAGAGGGTCTTTTGTATGTACACCCAAGATAATAGCTTTTTTTTAACCAGTGGTGATCTGTCATTCTAATTCTCTGTTTACAATTTTGAAGGTTGTTGCATATTTTATCTTTTAGGTCTTTAAAAATTCCATCCGTTTTGGCTAATGTGAAATGTCAAACATGGAGGCCTGATAAGTTGAGAACTAAATGTTTTAAGACCTCTCAAGTAATAATCACTAAGTACTTCATTTTCAAACATACACCATTCATTTGCATCTACAGGATAAAATGCTCATCACAGAGTCACACCACTGGCCCCAGGCCAGACTTTTCATCTTGGACCTTTTGTACATTTGGACTTCTCAAGCAACTAGCTATCTCCCTGGGCCTCCCAATTTTTGCCTTTCAAGGTAGGTGGACGACCACCGTATGTAAAAACGAGGTGGAAAAAGCCTTTCTCCCTCTGCACAGAAATCCAGAGGAACCATTTCTCAATGAATGTCTAGGTCACCTCCAGGGCAGTGGAGGCTGTGTGAGGAGCTGCTCCCGCCTGGGTCCACTCCTGCAGCTCCTGCTGGAAAGGCTGTCCAGAACACCCTGGGGAATTCTTATTCAAAGGGTCCAGGTCAACACTGTCTGCATCCCCAGGGACCCCCCTACACTCACAGGCTGGCTGATTTCCAAGAACTACCGATCCTCAGCCCTGTCCTAGAGGCAACCAATTAAATTCATATCAAAAGGAAAATTTAAAAAGCTTGTCACAGAATCCAAAATAATCAAATGACATATGGACTTGAGTCAATGAATAGCTCTCATAGAGGAAACAAGACAGGCAGACCTGCTGACTGGAGGGTCTGGCTGAAATCTGAATTCAAGTTTAACGGGAAAATCAACTTTTCTCTTGGTGAAAGGACAGGAAAGTCAGGCTACTATTTACAAGGCTGTGCATCTCCAAGTTTCAGCCACAAGAAAAGTTCAAACAGGAAAGCGAAAATCTTTCCAGACAGATAAACTATTCTCATAATGCATATAAGCTTAAATGAAAAAAGGAAGGTGCTAAATGGTGTCTAAATGTGCCAACTTTTGGTTTAAAAAATTAGGATTAGAAATATATGTTCCTACTTGCTTGATTTTGCATAAAGAAGCTCTGACAGGATACACTAATAACTGATAAAAGCAGTTACTTGGTTTGGGAGTGAAGAACTAGGAGGACAGAGAACAGGAGTGAGAGCTGGACTTTTCATCTATACCTTCTGCGTATGTATTTTTATTATTTTTTAACCATGTGTGAGGAAATGCTCTAGGTGCTGTAGGAAATATAAGCAAAGAAAATTGATCCCTTAAGGAGCTTACATTGTAGTGAGAGACAACAAATATAAACACATACAAATAAGTACATTAGATAACCATAAAAATAAAAAAGTAGAGAAGGGTAAGAGGGCTCAGGGAGTTAGGAGAGGAACAGTTTCCAGTAATTAAAAAAGGTGGTAGAGGAGACTCATCAGGGTTAGGTCTGCAGTGATTTGTGGGAGGTGGCAGGGGTGGAAATATGAATCTTTAGGGGAAGAGTATGCCAGGCAGAGGGAACAGCTTTGGTGGTGGCTCTCAACTGAGGACAATTTTGCCCTTTAAGGGGCAACCAGAGATGACTGAAAACATGTTTGATTGTCATGACTGCAGAGGATGCTACTGGCATCCAATGGGTATAGAGAGTTCCGGTAGGCCGGAAAACAAGTTTTGTTTCAGTAAGAGTGACTGGTTTCATTTAACTGAAACATCACTCAGAATTGAGAGAGTAATGAACAATAAAATTGGTTGCTGGAGTGATATTAAAATATTTAATAACCACTATGGTTATAAAATGAATATATAAATTGACATATTTTGGACACTTAAAAATATATCCCCTTGTAATCATAAGCGAACTAAATTAGATGTGTGTGTGGAGCCATATGGCAGTCGTTAAGAGCACAAGCTTTAGTGTCACATCAACCCAGGTTTCAATCCTGTCCCATACTAATTTTTACCAGCTTGAGACCTTAGGCCAATTATTGAAGTGCTTGAGCCCCAATATCTAAAGCTATAATATGGAGGTGATGACAACATATCACCTCAACAATATCACTCATAGAAATGCTAAGAGGATTAAAAATATAATGTAAGTAAAATACAAGGCCTAGCAATCGTAAGTGCTCAAGAAGGCCTGTGTTATTAACATTGAAGTAATTATTTTGCATTCTTTGTATGCCAAGACAATAAACTTCTCAGTTATTTCTTATAATTTTTGTCATTACCACTGTCATTACCAATCTTTGCTTTTACAAAAATTACCTGAGTAAGGACTTTCTGTCTGAATCATCTGGATAACTGCATGGCTTTGGCTAGAATGGTCTGGTCAGAAAGAGAGGTTAGGAGGCACCTCCCTGTCGGCCATCTCAAGGTACGAGTAATAAAAGCCAGTGTTCAGATGAGGACCCTGGTTTCCATAATGCTGGAAAATTGAAGTGTTCTATCTCTGCACAGAGACATATGTAAAGGGAGAAGATATTTTTAATGAGCCATTTTAAAATGAAGTAAACATAAATAACAATGAATTGAAAAAAGGTTCCAAGATCTTGTGCTAAATAAAAAACAAGGTATAAAGCCATGTAGGTGTGTAAAAACACATACACATATGTTTGTAGATGCACGGAATATCTCTGAAGGGATACATAAAAAGTAGTTTCCTTCCCCGCTGGGAAGGAAAACTAAGGGATAGGGTCAGAAATCGGAAGTGGACTCAATTTTCATTGAATGTGCTTTCCTACTTTGAATGTTTTTTATCATGTACTCTTTTACTTTAATCAAAAATAATTTTTAAAATTATAAACAAAAAATGGCATGTAAAATGCATGAACAAAAAACTCTACCTATACTAGTTAAAACATAAAATGCTAAGGTCTACGAATATCAGGTGTTGACAAGAATTGGGAGAAATACAAACTCTTACCCTTTTCTCCTGGGAGTCTAAACTGGCACTCATTTTAAAGAGCAATTAAACAATATCATAATAGTAAGGTTAATAATGTGCATGCCTTACAATTTCACTCTTAGACATATACCTAAAGAAATTCTCACATGGCCTGGCGCAGTGGCTCACTCCTATAATCCCAGAACTTTGGGAGGCCAAGGTGGGTGGATCCCTTGAGCTCAGGAGTTTGAGACAAGCTTGGGAAACATGACGAAACCCATCTCTACAAAAAATACAAAAACTAGTTGGGTATGGTGGGGCATGCCTGTAGTCCCAGCTATTCTGGAGGCTGAAGTGGGAAGATTGCTCAAACCTGGGAAACATTGTGCCACTGCACTCCAGACTGGGCTACAGAGCAAGATCCCTTCAAAAAGAAAAAAAGAAAAAAAAATTATTGGTTGGGTGTGATGGCTCACACCTGTAATCCCAGCACTTTGGGAGGCCAAGGTGGGCAGACTGCTTGAGGACAGGAGTTCAAGACCAGCCTGGCCAACATGGTGAAACTCCATCTCTACTAAAAATACAAAAATTAGCCAAGCATGGTGGTGGGCACCGGTAATCCCAGCTACTCAGAAGGCTGAGGCAGGAGAATCACTTGAACCTGGAAGGCAAAGGTTGCAGTGAGCCAAGATCCAGCCACTGCACTCCAGCCTAGGGAACAGAGTGAGTCTCTGTCTCAAAAACAAAAAAAGAAAGAAATTCTTACGTGTATATTGTATATGAGGACATGTTAAATGTTTGTAGCAGTATTGTTTATCAATAGGGGAAGTGACAAAAACAATCTATAGTATAATTATATATTGTAATACTGTACAGCAGTTAAAATGAATGAACTAGGTGTACATATATCAATATGAATAAAATTCAAAAATATGTTTAATTTTTTTAAGTTGTAAAACACCCATTGAGTATAGTACCATTTATGTACTATAACACATAAACACCCCCAAATAATTCTATATATTATATGCAGGCACAAGCATTTGTAGTTAAAATACAGAAACATTCAAGGGAAATATACATCCTAGTCCCCCCATGGCAGCAGCTACCTAAGGTGAGGGAGGCAGGAGGGAATAAATTGTGGAGAGGTGGGGATAGGGGCTAACTATGCCTGTAATTGTCTGTAATATGACATCAACCAGGATCTGTGAGGGTGGGTCAGGTTTGAACTCTGTTTTGAATGAACACCTGGTTCTTTTGCCCGGGAGCAGACACACAATTTGTGGATGAGACAATGTTGTACACTGCAGGGCATAGCTCTGGGAGTTGGAACCTGGCTTGAACACGTGGGAGGGCACCCTGTCTCTTTAGTAAGTATTTAACTTCTGGGTGCCTCAATTTCTCCATTTGCAAAATGAAACTACTAATAATACCTAACTCATGGGATTGCTATGAAGATTCAAGGAGAAAATAAATGTAAAATACTTAAAGCAAAGCCTGGCACATAATAGGTGCTCAGGAAGCATTGGCTATTCTTGTTAGACAGCCATGAGCCAAGCCAGGAGTTCCTTCCTGCCCACCCCCTTCCTGGAGGAGACAGCAAACAGCAGATTTCCTAAGAGAGGCCCAAAGAGGGCTGACTGTTGGACAGTGACCTTCCCTGAGAGAAAGTGCAGACATCCCCAGGGGCCTGATCGTGTGCCACGACCTTCAAGGAAGGCTGTCTCAGGAAAGGACATTCCAGGAAGTGAAGTCAGTAAATGAGAAGATAACATTTGCAGATAATGGCCCCAGGTTGTCCAAACATCTCTAATAGAAACAGAGCATCAAGACAGCATCTCTGTGATCTTAAGTATGCAGCTGGTTTATAAGGGAAACATTTTCAACTCTGTTTTAAAAATTTGGCTTTTAACTTATGTGATAATTGGAACCTAGGAACAACCTGTTGGGATAATTTGTTCATGAGGTTTCTGCACTTCTGGAAGATTTGAATATATGGAAAAATAAGATCATCACATCCCCCCAAAATACATCATACCCTCCCATTATAAGGCAGCTTCTGAGGCCCAGATTTGAGCATACTGTTGGTGACATAAGGACAGAGCCAGGTGCAATGAAGAGTGAAACAGCAACAAAGGATCTGGGAAATAATAGTAATGTCAGTAAATCAGTGGCTAATATTCATTCTGCGCCAGGCACTGTGCTAATTATTTTTGGATGACTTATCTCATCCAATCCTTAGAATATCTGTGAGGAAACTGAGGCAATGAATCATTAGGTAACTTGCTTGAGACCTAGAAGAGCCAAGCCCTGACTGTGAGCTCCTGGGCCGGTCACCGCACCTGGATCTCAGTGGCTTCCTCTGTAAAATGAAGGGTGACTGGATGATTTCAAAGGACCCTTCTAACACTTAGATTTCATGTTGCTATGAAATTGTCACCACCTTCCACTAATTTTTGATGGGAAAGAAAGCCTTTCATAACACAGTTTGCCTAGAAGAATAGGTTCCTTCCCTAATATTAGTATTAAATAAAAGTTTGAGTGTTTTGGTCAGAAAACATAAGGGCTCTGTACAGCCACATATACAACAGTGCTTGTGTTTAGGGGTTTTTGGGGGGTGCTGTTAGGGAGAGGGAAGGAGACAGAGCAGGCAATGTGCAGGAGGAGTGAGGTACTGGTTTCTGGAAAATCATGAAAGTATCTCCTGCTTAAAGTCATCAGTTCCACTAAACCAGGATCCCTGAAAACCAACCTTGTGACCTTCTGCTGGGAATACTAAATGAGCCCCCAAGGTCTTTAGAAATATGGGACTTACAAATAAGGCCAAATATTTCACCTCTGATTCTGATGAAAGGTTTATGAGTCCCAGAATAGTTCAAGCACGACATGTCTGGATTGAATATTTGGTGCGCACTTAACACCAACGGGTTTCAGAGGCTTCGTGTTTCACAACCAAACTTTGGCAGAACTGTGTTAGTTACCTGATACCCATGGTAGGGGACATTTTCTCACTTCTTGGTGCCATAAATAGTGCAGGCTCCTGTCTGTGGCATATGTGAGTTAATTAGCCACATTAAGCTTCAGGATTTGCTGGCATTGCTGTCCCTTGACTTTGTGACCATAGAAAAGAAGGCTATGAAGATGATGACATGCAGCCGACTGAGGTTCTGACAGAGTAACCATTGGGAGGAGAGTTCCATAAAATTCAGTATAGGTGTTCTGGAGCTAGAGATGTGGCTGGTCAGGATCAGGTTTCAGAGATCAGACCCTCTTCACTTTGACATGCTGCTGAATGGGCCTTGGTCATAGGCTAGAACACGAAAATGGAGGACAGAGCCAGAAATAAAATCCCCTGGATCTCAGAGAAGAGTCCATTCTCTTTGGAGATAAAAGAGCAGAGCTGGCACTGATTTGTTCTCAAATCACTACTTCATCTCATGAGATCTATGTCTTTAGGAAACATACAAGTAGGAATTAAAGGCAAGCAACATGAAGGCCACCAACACAACTCCTTCTAAAAGAGAATGGCCTTGAAGATGAGTGGCAGATGAGTTTACAAAGCCCTTCTTCACACAGAAAGTACTTGTTTCATGTTCAACAGAAAGATGAGAGTCTGTCTTCTCACTCCAAGGTTGTTGATGTGAACTACTTCTGGCTGCTTTTATTCCCTATTCACTGGGTATATAAGTACCTACTGTGTGTAAGGAGCCCGGAAGAAAACAGAGATGAATAAGACAATACAACCTCAGGGTTAAACTGAAGATGAACCTTAAGCATGGAGAGGAGTAGAGAAGGAAATTGTTCTTCTGCTTGCGGGGTGGGGGCCTGACAAGACTTCCCTTTGGAGCCCTTCTTCAGAGGCAATGGAAGAGTGGCCCAAATGAAGTTGGCAGGAGGGAAGTGTATGTGTCCAAGCAAGGGAGGTGAAAATGGAAGAACATTCCAAGAAGTGGAACTGGAAGCAAAGGCACACTCCAAAACCACATAATACAGTCAGGACCAAGAAACCCAGGATGACTGGACATGGGCAGACTGGGAACGTGGTGGTAGAGAAAGTTTAACCAAGTAGCCTGTGAATGCCATGCTAACAAGTTTCTACAACTCAAAAGAAGAACAGATTTAAAGAAGCCCTTTCTGGCTCCCTAAGACTTGTTTTGGGTTGTTCTTTTTTTAAGTTTTTAAAATTTCCTTTCTTTTCTTTCTTTCTTTCTTTTTTTTTTTTTCAGATGGCAGCCTCATTGTGTTACCCATGCCGGTCTTGAACTCTGGGCTCAAGCAGTCCTCCAACTTCAGCCTCACAAAGTGCTGGAATTATAGGTGTGAACCCCCATGCCTGGCCAAAAATTTATTTTTAAACTGATAAATGATAATTTATATAATTATGAGGTGCACTGTGATATTATGCTCCAGGTATACATTGTAGAATGATTGAATCAGGCTAATTAACATACTTATCATCTCACATACATACCCTTTCTTTGTAGTGAGAACATTTAAAATCTACTCTTTACCAATTCTGAAATACATGATATGTTCTTATTTTTATTTTGTTGGTTTGCTTTTCTGACAGGGTCTCACTCCGTTACCCAAGCTGGAGTGCAGTGGCACAATTACAACTCACTACAGCCTCAACCTCTGAAACTCAAGCAATCCTCCTCCCTCAGCCTCCCAAGTAGCTGGGACCACTGGCTCGTGCCCGGCTAATTTTAAAAATTTTTTGTAGAGACAGGATCTCACTATGTCACCCAGGCTGGTCTCAAACTCCTGAGCTCAGGCAATCGTCCCACCTCAACCTCTCAAGTAGCTGGGGCTACAGACGCATGACACCACAACCAGTTGATTTTTTAGTTTTATTTTATGTAGAGACAGGGTATTCCTATGTCGCCCAGGCTGCTCTTGATCTCCTAGGCTCAAGTGATCTCCTTGCCTCAGCCTCCAAAAGTGTTGGGCTTATAGGTGAGAGCCACTGTGTCCAGTCACAATACATTATTATTATCGACTGTAGTCACCATGCTGTGCAATAGATCACTAGAACCCATTTCTCCTGTCTAACTGGCACTTCGTACCCTTTGACTAACCTCTCCCCTTTCCACATCCTCCCCATGCTCAGCCTCTGGTAACCACCATCCACCTCTCTACTACTGAGTTTGACTTTTTTAGACTCCACATGTGAGATTACATAGTATTTGTCTTTCTGCTCCTGGCGTATGTTACTTAGCATAATGTCCTCTAAATACATCCACGTCATAAGTAAAACATGTTTTTAAGGGTTTTCTTCCTTTCTTTCTTCTCCATTTTTTCAAGAAGTTGGCTTTCTAAAATTCTCAGAGACCAAAACATTTCTCAGAGGCCAGCAACTACATAGATAATCTCACTTTAAGAAATAAATAGGCTGGGCGCGGTGGCTTACGCCTGTAATCCCAGCACTTTGGGAGGCTGAGGCGGGTGGATCAAGAAGTCAGGAGATTGAGACCATCCTGGCTAACACAGTGAAAATCCGTCTCTACTAAAATACAAAAAATTAACCAGACGAGGTGGTGGGCGCCTGTAGTCCCAGCTACATGGGAGGCTGAGGCAGGAGAATGGCCTGAACCCGGGACATGGAGCTTGCAGTGAGCCGAGATCGTGCCACTGCACTCCAGCCTGGGTGAGAGAGCCAGACTCCTTTTCAAAAAAAGAAAAGAAAAGAAAAGAAATAAATAAGGCTGGGCACAATAGCTTATGCCTGCAATCCCAGCACTTTGGGAGGCCGAGGCAGGTGTATCACTTGAGATCAGGAGTTCAAGACCTGCCTGGCCAATATGTAAAACCCCATCTCTACTAAAAATACAAAAATTAGCTGAGTGTGGTGGTGTGTGCCTGTAATCCCAGCTACTCGGGAGGCTGAGGCAGGAGAATTTCTTGAACCCAGGAGGCGGAGGTTGCAGTGAGCCAAGATCGCGTCACTGCACTCCAGCCTGGACAACAGAGTGAGACTCTGTCTCAAAAACAAAACAAAACAAACAAAAAAAACCAATAGTTTCAGAGAGCAAAAGCAACAAGAATGAAAAGAAGGGCAGACATTTGTCTGGCTTCTCCTTTACACCCTCAGCCTGGTTTCATGAGGCATGGGCAAGCAGCCAGAACCCTTGCTCATGTTGACTTGTGTTCAGCAGAGATGCAGGCTGCCTTTCTTCCTTACCAGGAGTATCACTCCCCATGGCACCCTCCCTAGCTCAGATAAACAACTCCAGCACTGAAGACGCAGGCTCAAAGCCAAATAGAGCTCTCCACCAGGGAGTCAGGGAGCCTGGAATCCACCCAAGGGCTGGCTCCACTCCAGATGTCACTGAAGGTTATAGCCTGATGGGCACGGAAGACCCCCAGTACAAGGAGGAGTTTCCTTCCCTGGAGCGACCCATATCAGTCTCAGCTGAGTCCAGGCTTTAAACTAAGTATGTTCTGCCTGGGGTAGGGCTTCCAGGAGCACTCTGAAGTACATCAAATTATACCCACATCAAATTGTATCTGCATAAGCACTTGCTCTTCTTCAGAGGTCCTCCACATCTAGTACCTTTCATGATCCCAACGACGACCCTGGTGGCTGGCACAGGTGTTACCATTCTAACTTAGAAAATGATGCCCAGATGATAGAATCTACCCAAAGTCACACAGCAGAATTCAAACCCAGCACATCTCATTTTAAAAGTATTGTCATTTTAACATTGCTTTAAAACAATAATCAGCAAACTATAACCTGGGCATGAGCCAAATCCAGCTCACTACCTGATTTTGCAAATCAAGCTTTATCTGAGTATGGCCATGCCCATTCACACTTGAATTGTCCATGGCTGCCTTCACAGTGCAGAACTGAGTAGTTCCAACAGAGACCATATGGTCCACAAAACCTGAGCTATTTTCTTTTTGTTGTTGTTGTTGTTGCTGCTGTTTTTGAGAGACAGAGTTTTGCTCTTGTCGCCAAGGCTGGAGTGCAATGGCATAATCTTGGCTCACTGCAATCTCTGCCTCCTGAGTTCAAGTGATTCTCCAGCCTCAGCCCTCAAGTAGCTGGGATTATAGGAGTATGCCACCATGCCCTGCTAATTTTTGTATTTTTAGTAGAAATGGGGTTTCACCATGTTGGCCAGGCTGGTCTCAAACTCCTGACCTCAGGTGATCCACCCACCTCAGCCTCCTAAAGTGCTGGGATTACAGGCATGAGCCACTGTGCCTGGCCAACCTGAACTATTTTCTAGCTAGTTCTTTTCGGAAAAAATTTACTAACCACGGTTCTGAAGTATTATTTTACTACTTTAAAAAATTGAAATAATCTGGTATACACGTATTAACAGGACTGACCACATATTGGCCACAAGGATATTATCTCTTGAAGAAAGGAAAAGTACCACTTACTAGCTATGTGGCCTTGAGAATACTTAAATTTTCTGAGCTTCATTTTCCTCATTTGCAAAAGGGACATAATAATAGTATCACTTGTCTTAGTCTGCTCGGGCTGCTATAACAAAATACCACAGACTGCGTGGCTTAAACAACAGAAATCAATTTATCACAGTTTTGGAGACTAGGAACTGCAAGATCAAGGTGCTGGCCAATTCAGGTTCTGGAGAGGAACCTCTTCCTGGCTTGCACATGGCCAACTCATATGGTAGAGGCTGGAGAAGGTATTCTCTGGTGTCTCTTCTTATAAGGACACTAATTCTTTTAAATTAGGGTCCCACCCTTATGATGTCATTTAACCTTAGTCACCTCTTAAAGGCCCTTTCTCCAAATACAGTCACATTGGGGGTTAGGGCTTCAACATATGAATCTTGGGGCAACAGAATTCAGTTCAGAGCACTACTTCACAGGGTTTTTGTAAAGGTTAAATAAAGTAATGCATATAAAAAATTAGCATAGACTCTGGCATTTAGTGACAACACAATAACAGTAAAAAGTATCGACTCTGACTTGTTAACAAAATACACAGAAACAGCACAGTGCTTAAAGTCAGAAGACTTGTTTGATCTTGCGCAAGTCACTCAGCCACTCTCACTTCAGTTTCCTAATCCACAAGGCGGGATTGCACGAAACCTGAAGAATAGTGCCTTAACATATGAAATTTAGTTTTTAAATTTATTTGGTGTGTTGGCTTCTATTTGATTGCTTGTTGTTTCATGATGACAAGATAGCTGCAGCACCTAAAGCTGTTTCATCCACATTCCACACAAGAAGATAGAAGTAAAGGCAAGGCATGGGCCAGCTGGATTTGTCTCTTTTTACCAGAAAAACAAAAGTTTTCCCAGAAACTGTGTCCAACAGGCTTCCACTTATGTTATGGTCATAACAGTGTCACATGGCTACTCTAACTGGAAAATAACTGTGGAGAAGGGGTTTCTGTAGTGTTTGCCATAAAATAGGTTTTCTAAAGAAAAATCAGTGTTCACATACCCATATTATTGTGGTCGCACTAGAGATGACAAGGAAGCCTTATTGTGGGGCACCAAGGATGGTCACCTTCATCATATGTGGTCACTGGTAACCTCTACCAAGAGCAATCTGATCTACAAAAAATATCAAGAACTCACTTGAGAAAGAGAGAAAAGGGGACATTTACACTCAGACAAATTTGAAAAGAAAAAAAAACACTACAGCACGTGCAATAGTAGACAGAGAGACTGGCTTCCTCTGTTTAGGTAATGAGGATGTCTCCATTCTGTCCGCCTTCCTCCTAGCAGACCCTATTTTCACAGAGACAATTAGGGAAGTCTCAAGGGAAACATGACTCACCCCCAGGTTCATATCACTCCTAGCCAAGCCCCAGTGAGAAGTCCCAAGCCCTGATCTGGTGTCTGGTCCTCCTCCAAAGGCTAAAAGGCTTTTTAATGAGGCGGGCAGGTGACTAGATCTCAGTCAGAAAATCTCATTCCCACAAAGGAAGGATCAAGGTCACAAAAGGCAGAATAAGCATTATGTAAAGCACAGAATCTAGGCAGAATGGGGAATCTTCATGCCATGGGGAGAGAAAATGTCTAAATAATGTTGCAGACATTCCAAAAATCTTCAACTCCTGAGGGGAAGAGAAGAGGTGGCCAACTCAACGTTTTTCATGAGTCTTGTGGTTAAGGATCAGTGGCTTCTCCTTTATCTACAAGCAAAAGCAAACCAATGACTGAGCCACGTTTATTCCGGGAGGTTTCATGCAAATATTTTAAAATTCAGCTTTTGTCAAGCTGGTTTAACTAGGAAAGCTTAGTTGGAAGAATATGCTAATAAGTCATTAAAGTGCACTCATATCATGCCATATGGTACACTTGAAACATAAAACACTGGGTTCTATTCTTTGGTCAGAGCCACTGATAAAAGAGAGCCCTGGGGAAAAGATTGTTGCCCTGTCCACCCGCTCTTTATATGCTAACTCTGATTCTAGGGGCTTGTTTGTTTTGATGAGGCTTGGCAGGTATCTGTAAATGGCACTCCATTTGAGAAAAGGATTGCAGATAATGTGTTCATCTAAAATCCAAGCTGGCAGAAATATGCTTGCATGAACTCAGTTTCCGGGGTGGCTTTTGTTTTGCTACTTATTAGTGAGTTTTTTGATAATTATACTCTAAGCTCCATATCTATTATTTCTGGTCTTTAAAATACAATCATTTAAAAATGAAATATACTTGAGAGGGGTACATATGACAGGTAAACAGATTATACATTGATATTATGTGTTAGTGGATGTCTTTAATATGCAAGTCAGGCCTAGGGAGATGTACTGGATTCAGAAACTCGACTTGGCAGTTTGGGTGTTTAATTGCACTGTGGCCTGTGGACTGCATTTGAGGAAATGTGCAGATGTGTGCAGAAACCCAGTGCTCAATCCCTGGCTGCAGCCTCACTTCTGAACTCATCCCACAACCTGGCAATTCAGAGAGGGGAGACGAACTCAGTCCCCAGAAGTACCACCAAAGTTAAGACAGCTACTGCTCAGCACTGGGTTATTTAGGAAAATATATATTTAGAAACTTCAGGACAGGGACTCTGCTTTTTACTTTTGCTTGAACCACAGTGTTTACTTCTGGCCCTGAGCACTTGGCACATGATTAATAAGACAAATAGGTTTGTCACACAATGTCTCACCTTGACATCCTATGGGGGAGTTTTTTAAAAAGTTATTTGGAAAGAAAATTCTGTCTTGTAGTCTACAGGAGCAAAAGATGAAAAGAAGAAAGAGAACCACTGCCAAGCACTTTGCCCATGATGGAAAGAGGTTTCCTGAGAAAGTCCACTGGCCACAGGGCTTCCTGGACTGCACACCGGCCAAATCCAGGCAGAGGCTGGAGGGAGGACAAATTTAAAACAAGATTAAGACTTAGATCTTCTGGATTCCCAGAATGAAGCAGTATAACAATTATTTATACTAATAAATTACATAAGCCTACCATTGATCAATTAATAAGTATGACTTCAATTTTTTTACCTCCACGATTACAATTTCTGAGTAACGCCTACATAGTAACTATAGTTATAAGAACTACTATAGGCCAGGCACAGTGGCTCACATCTGCAATCCCAGCACTTTGGGAGGCCGAAGCGGGCAGATCATCAGGTCAGAAGTTTGAGACCAGCCTGGCTAACATGGTGAAACCCCATCTCTACTAACAGTACAAAAAAATTAGCCAGGTGTTGGCCAAGTACAGTGGCTCACACCTGTAATCCCAGCACTTTGGGAGGCCGAGGTGGGCAGATCACGAGGTCAGGAGATTGAGACCATCCTGGCTAACATGGTGAAACCCCAAACCCCATCTCTACTAAAAAAAAAAAAAAATTAGCTGGGCATGGTGGCACGCGCCTGTAGTCCTAGCTACTCAGGAGGCTGAGGCAGGGGAATCGCTTGAACCCAGGAGGCAGAGGTTGCAGTGAGCCAAGATCGCACCATCGTACTCCAGCCTGGGTAACAGAGACTCCGTCTAAAAAAAAAAAAAAAAAAAATTAGCTGGGCGTGGTGTAAAACTAGCTACTTGGGAGACTAAGGCAAGGAGAACCGCTTGAACCTGGGAGGCAGAGGTTGCAGTGAGCTGAGATCTCGCCACTGCACTCCAGCCTGAGCGACAGTACCAGACTCCATCTCAAAAAAAAAAAAAAAAAGAACTACTATAACTGCCTATATAATAATGACTCCACCTCCCTAGATATAGTGTTAAATTAAAAAGCAATTTGTAAAACCGTGTCTAATATGGTGTCATTTTATTATAATTACTTTTCATCACATCCAAATTGGTTGGGTTTTGGGTGCGGGGTTCCCAGTGGCAAATAGAATACATGCTCAAACAAGTTCAAACACAAGAGTTAGCACTAAATGTCAGCTCCTGTGATCCCCTCCCCACACAACTACCAGAGATAACTAGAGGTAACAGTTTAGCAGATTTTCTTCCACACTTTCTCTGTTAGGTAGGATTTTTATGGTAAGCATTTCTGAGATGGAGGGTGTGTGTGTGTGTGTGTGTGTGTGTGTGTGTGTGTGTGTATGTGCGTCTTAATAAGCATGTGATGCTATTATCTGAAAAAACAGTAAGCCTATAAAATTTAAGAAGAAAAATTTTTCCATCTTTTCCAAAATTTTCCAAAAATCCAAAAGGCACAGTACAAAGAAATAAAGATTTTTAAAGTCACCAAAATTCTCCGTAACAGTTTTGGGTAATTCTGATTCCTCTGTTATCCCCTAGAGTTCAGGTGAGCATTCATAAATCACCAAAACCTAGAGGTTTCTGCATAACCAGGTACCTGGGACTCCTTTGAATATAATTACAGGAACCAAAATATGACCTGCTGCTTCCTTCTCAGAGAGAGGACAGTCTCTGTGGTCACCCTTGTCCTTGTCTTTCTGGATCACTGCAACAGCTGCCTGCTGGAGCCCAGTAGGGTGTCCAGCACATCAATGTGGAGATGGATTCATCTCCCCCTGCTCCCAGCCTCCATCCCCATGGATCCTTTCCATCCTTCCTGGTCAGATTAATCTCAGAGGGCAATGGGAGGAGACGGCTGGAGCACAGGTTTGGAACCAGAGACCTCAGTGTCAACTTCTCAGTGCTCCTCCACTTCCTAGCTACAGAGTTGCTTAAATTAGATAAACTATAAAAGGAGAGACAATCAGCCACTTTGTGCCTCCTCAGGAAAATACACATCACTACCTCTAAGTATTGTCACCAAAAGATGGACTTGGAATGTGAGTGAGCCCTTGTAAACAGCTATCACTACCAGTTTGCAGGAAATCAAAGGGCAGAGAAACACATTGCACCAAAGAAGGGCATGCATCGACAAACTTCAGAATGTGCACATATTCAGGACAGATCCTGGTTTCTTCAACAAATAATCTCCAAGGTAAAAAAAGGAAAGGGAGGAGGAGCTTTTCAATTAAAAGAGACTTAAGAGACATAACAACCACTTTCAACGTATAGGCTTTATTTGGATTGTGATTGAAACAAAAGAAATTATTTGTTTTTAATATATGTGACAATCAAGAGAACATGAACAATGGTTGGATATTTGATGACATTGATACTAAGGAATTATTATTAATTCAGCAATGATAATAGTACTGTGGTTATTTTTTCTTTCCGAGACACAGTTTTGGTCTGTCAACCAGGCTGGAGTACAGTGGCGCAGTCTCGGCTCACTGCAACCTCCACCTCCCGGGTTCATGCTATTCTCCTGCCTCAGCCTCCTGAGTAGCTGGGACTACAGGCGCCCACCACCTCGCCCGGCTAGTTTTTTGTATTTTTTAGTAGAGACGGGGTTTCACCGTGTTAGCCAGGATGGTCTCGATCTCCTGACCTCGTGATCCGCCCGTCTCGGCCTCCCAAAGTGTTGGGATTACAGGCGTGAGCCACTGCACCCAGCCTCCCACTGTAGGTATTTTCTTTAGGAGTCTTTATCTTTTAAAGACATACATTGAAATATTTGTGGCTGAAGAGATGTGACAACTGGGATTTCCTTCAAGGTAATTACTGGAGGGATGATAAGAGGGGATATCGGCCGGGTGCGGTGGCTCACTCCTGTAATTCCAGCGCTTTGGGAGGCCGAGGCGGGCAGATCACAAGGTCAGGAGATCGAGACCATCCCGGCTAACTTGGCAAAATCCCATCTCTACTAAAAATACAAAAAATTAGTTGGACGTGGTGGCGGGGGCCTGTAGTCCCAGCTACTTGGGGGGCTGAGGCAGGAGAATGGTGTGAACCCGGGAGGCAGAGGTTGCAGTGAGCTGAGATCGCACCACTGCACTCCAGCCTGGGCGACAGAGTGAGACTCTGTCTCAAAAAAAAAAAAAAAAAAAATTAGTTGGACGTGGTGGCGGGCGCCTGTAGTCCCAGCTACTTGGGGGGCTGAGGCAGGAGAATGGTGTGAACCCGGGAGGCAGAGGTTGCAGTGAGCTGAGATCGCACCACTGCACTCCAGCCTGGGCGACAGAGTGAGACTCGACTCTGTCTCAAAAAAAAAAAAGAGGGGCTATCAATGAAACAAGACTGGCTATAAGTTGACAATTGCTGAAGCTAAGTGATGGATACATAGAGAGTTCATTATATTATTTTCTCTTTTTTTGTATACATTTGTAATTTTCCAATTTTCTTAATCTTTTTTATAGTTTTCATCCTGTACTTTCTGGTATTCTGGATTGTATTTCATGTATCATTTAACATGCTCCTCTGTTCTCTGCTGGCCTGTAAACTATTGGTAGTGTTTAGAGACTTGACGCCATAGAAGCTCTATTTTTGGCAAGAATACTTTATGGGTGATTTTTGTACTTTTATCAAGAGGCACATAATAGTCCACAATAAAAACATTTCTTAAAGTTAGTTTTCCCAGTTGAAAAATCAAGATGCTTCCTGGAGAGGTAATTTTGAGATGAAATTATTTATGTAAGTAAAAGACCAAGCACAGAACTTGGCACATCATGGGTGCTTTACAGGTGTCAGATTTCTTCCCTCAACCTATTAATAAGCTCTCTAATAATGTCCATGATCTATTGGATCAAGATTGAAGTATACATAAAATTCCAGTTCTCCCATGATCTATTCCTGGTTTACCTTCCTGTCTAGTCTTGTTGCTTTCCTCTGCTTTAAACACATACATACACACACACACCATTCATTAACTCATTCCTTAGCTTACACTAATTCCTCCACTTGAGATGCCCTCCTTGCCTACTCTCTGCCATCCTTCAAGACTCAGGTCAAGCCCCACCTTCTTCAGGAGAATATCATGATCTTAACAGCCTGGTTATACCTCCCTTAACACTGCCTTGAGTTGTTGTTCAGTGCTTACATTAATAAACTTCCCATGAAATGAGCTACTTCACCAATAGCCCAGGGCAGGGCAGTGCACTGGCCCTGCTTATGTTTTTCATGGCAGTCTGTACCATGCACACAGCAGCATGCCACAGATGTCTGCCAAATTAAGAGAGAAAAGAATTAACCAGGAAATAGCTCCAACTTTAATAGAGGAGGGAAAAGCTGCCCAGTCACACATAAACAGATGCTCAATTTGGGGAAGAGGAGGAATATATGAAGATGTTTTTATCTCACCTGAAAGAGAAAATACCTGCCAAAATGTCCATCTTTACTTTGCTAATCTCATTCTAAAGTTCATGTATGAAGAAGTCAGAAATTTCCGAGGCCCTGAAATTAATGCATTCGTGGACAAGATTGAATAAAATCAAGTGGCAAGCTCAAGTGTCTGAACACACAGTTTGGGTCACCAGCTATGACTGGATGGGGAGGGAAAGGGGGATTAAAGTGTATATACGGCTCCATATGAACCAACAGCCCCACAATCATTTCAGAAGACAACTACCCCTGTTCCAGCAAGATGTGCCTTGAACCTACCTAAACATTGAAGTCATGAAGAAGTCATGACTGCCTGAGTCATAAGGTGGCAAAGGGACTCTGGAACATTTTGTGGTTGAGGAGTCAAAATCCACCCTCTTTCTCTTTTTCTCCCAAGACCCTAGAGACGTCTACAGGCAGCAAACAGGACAATAATGACCTTGAGATGACCCTGAAGTCTCCATAGCTCTTTGCCATATAATTAGGAGAGGTAGCTCTGGGAGGTTAAAATGTTTGTCTCAGCAGAGTCGCACAGCAGAAGCATACTTGGCCTAAAAATGTTTGTGTCACCAGCCGAATTTTAGCTATTTTTTAGTAATACTAACAATAGAGCATCCTAAGTCTCTTACATGGTACCGTTCCTTGGTGCCTGGCATGTAATGTGCATCTATGTCCCAGCTTACCAAAGGCTCAAGGGCAAAATCTGATGAAAGTGTAGCCCTTCCTGTAAGAAAAATGTGCGTATACATACAAAATGTCACATATCATTTTATATATGTTTCTGAAATGGCATTTAAACAACTAGTTTACTCCCTCACAGTCCCACCAAACCTGCTTCTTACCATTTAGGAATAGTGAAATACTATTTCTTTACAAAAAAAATGAAACCTTCCAAAGCATATCACATTCCCTCGGAGAACATGTCACGTTCCTTGCTTTTATGCTGTAACAATTCTCCAATGTTTCAAGAACTATTTGAAACAATGGTCAGGGTCAAGTGGCCAACATGTCACGTTCCTTGCTTTTATGTTGTAACAAT
>NW_012114877.1:3694446-3696245 GCF_000951035.1 Colobus angolensis palliatus | reverse complement strand
TCTCCTAAAAAAAAAAAAGAGTCTGTAATTCAACTATATTCAAAGCATGAGAAAACATGACAAAGACCTCCATATGAGACAAATTTCAAGAAAGTTCTTGAAAGGGTTGAGAGTAGAGGTAGACGTGCATCAACAGAAAGCCAAAGAGAAAGTATCACAGATTGAGAGTTTGCAAGAGAAAAGCTCAAGAAAGGACACTGGACATGGAATCAGAGAACTTGGGTTCAAATCCCAGCTCTGCCTCTTACTAGTTTTTTTTATCTTGAACAAGGAAACCTCTCTAACTCTTAGTTTCATATTAGAGAAATGAGGATAATAAAACCAATCTCATGGGTTGCTTGTAAAGATTAACTTAGTGAACACTGGTGAGAGCATCATGTTTAACAACATGTTTGACATAGAAAGAAGGCATAATGGATGCTTTTTAGATGAATAACAAAGCCGTAGCCAGAAGTTGAAATAGGTAGTGTTTCAAGACTAATAAGGTTGTACAAGTAGAGTTGAACAACATAGAGTTGTTCAAGGCCATATGGTTGTACAAGTAGAGTTGGTTCATCTGATAGAATTCCTTGAATACAAAGCAGAATCACTTCGGTTTGTTCAGAATCCACTGCCAGTTCTTGCATAGGGATGAAGGAAGATAGCCGCGATATTGTCTTGACAGTTATGGGAAGACTGGATGGAGAAAGGATCAGCCAGGGACTGGGAAACTAAAAGTCTCTTTGAGTGTTTAGACATGAGGAGATGTAACTACAAGCAAATGGAGTTATCAATCAAAAGAGAGAGAGGGAAGCAATCACAGTTGAAGATTAAGTATGATAGTAATCTGCATAAAGTTACTACTCAGCATATCACCCTAGTCCAAGTCACCAATTCCCTTTTTTAAAAAATTTTTGTGAGTACATAGTAGGTATATGTGTCTATGGAGTACATGAGATATTCTGATACAGGCATGTAATGCATAATAATTGTATCAGAGTACATGGGACATCCATCACCTCAAGCATTTATCCTTTGTGTTACAAACAAGTCAATCATACTCTTTCGGTTATTTTTAAATAACCAAATTAAATTATTAAACAATTAAATTATTATTGACTGTAGTCACCCTGTTGCCTGCTGTGCTATCAAATACTAGGTCTTATTCAGTCTTTTTTTTTTTTTTTTTTTTTTTGGATACAAGGTTTCGCTCTGTCACCCAGGCTAGAGTGCAGTGGCCCAGTCTCAGGTCCTGTAGCCTCTACCTCTTGGGTTCAAGCAATTCTCCTGCCTCAGTCTCCTGAGTAGCTGGGATTACAGGTGCGTGTCACCACACCTAGTTAGTTTTTGTATTTTTAGTAGAGTCGGGGTTTCACCATGTTGGTCAGGCTAGTCTCAAACTCCTGACCTTGTGATCTGCCCACCTCGGCCTCCCAAAGTGTTGGGATTACAGGCGTGAGCCACTGCACCCAGCCTCCCACTGTAGGTATTTTCTTTAGGAGTCTTTATCTTTTAAAGACATACATTGAAATATTTGTGGCTGAAGAGATGTGACAACTGGGATTTCCTTCAAGGTAATTACTGGAGGGATGATAAGAGGGGATATCGGCCGGGTGCGGTGGCTCACTCCTGTAATTCCAGCGCTTTGGGAGGCCGAGGCGGGCAGATCACAAGGTCAGGAGATCGAGACCATCCCGGCTAACTCGGCAAAATCCCGTCTCTACTAAAAATACAAAAAATTAGTTGGACGTGGTGGCGGGAGCCTGTAGTCCCAGCTACTTGGGAGGCTGAGGCAGGAGAATGGTGTGAACCCGGGAGGC
>NW_012114877.1:3690169-3694396 GCF_000951035.1 Colobus angolensis palliatus | reverse complement strand
GCCCGGTCTCTATGTTTGTATTCTTATTGTCTGCCTCCCCCACTAAGATGTGAGCTATAGGAAGATGAATATCACCTTCTTGTTCACCCTTTTATGACCACCTTTTAGCACAGTACTTGATACATCATAAGTGTTCAGTAAATATTAGCTGAATGAACAAACACATTATCAAGAATTGGGGCCAGGCACAGTGGCTCATGCCTGTAATCTCAGAACTTTGGGAGGCTGGGTGGGAGGATCACTCAAACTCAGGAGTTCAAGACCAGCTTGGGCAACATAGTGAGACCTCATCTCTATGAAAAGTTTAAAAATTAGCCAGGCATGGTGATACACACCTGTGGTCCCAGGTGTGTATTTGGGAGGCTGAGGTGGGAGGATCACTTGAGCCCAGGAGGTTGAGGCTGCAGTAAGCCCTAATCACTCCACCACTGCACTCCAGCCTGGGAAACAGAGCAAGACTCCATAAAAAAAAAAAAAAAAAAAGAATTGGTCTTAGATGATGAGAGGAGGAAAAAGAACCAATGAAAGAAGCAGAAGGTAATCAAAGGGATAAGAAGATATGCTCACAGGAGTATATCTCATAGGCCAGGGGAAGATATGGCTTCAGGAGGGTAACGGTAAGATTCACCAATATCAGATGCCATGAAAATATTAAAGAGAAGAAAGAGTTGAAAATGTCAATGGATTTGAGTTGGGGGAACCAGTGGTGAGTTGGGTCTAAAAGTTATGTAGGCAGTGCATGGTGTATCTCTTGCTTAAAGGTCCTCAAAAATCAAAGAGATAATGTAATGGCCCTGAAAGTAAATGGTTTGCTTCCCTTCTTGGATCCAAGAGACACTATATGTATCTTTTTTATGCTTCAATTTTCCAACTATGAAGCAGCAAGAGAAATTTTTAAAATCTTCCTCCCTACCTTGGTGGGATACCTTGAACAACAAGTAACAGACATAAAAGAATTTAAGCACCCAGGATGCTAAAAAACAGAATGTTTTAATACCAATCCAGGAGACAGATGTGTAATTGGAAAAGGACCCAAAACAAGCATGTTCATTCTTCTCCACTGGAATAACTAGTCCCTCCATATCATTCCATAATCTTTACTGCACTCTAAATCTACTCTGCCTAATATAACTTCCATACGTAATTATTACTAGTAGGTTGGCACAAAAGTCACACAAGTTTTGAGTGGAGAGACTTTGAGAGTAATTGCTCATAAAGTTTTATCCTTTTCATTTAATCGTCGTGTGGTATGATTCAAGTCATCACAAGAGGAGCAGAGACAATTCGGAGACACCACCTATGAATCGTATTAGAATGGAACTTGGTGAAATTTAGGAAAGAGTATTTGAGGGAAATCAGAAATGTCTGATGGCCGTCCTTCCAGAGTTATCCTCATAGCACAAATTCATGTGGTTATTTTCATTATACATCCACTAACTCTAAAATATTATCCTACATACTTTTAGAAAAGTCAACAGAAATAAATGCCTTACCTTCAGATCCACAGAGTAGGTTTTATTTGCACATCATCAAAATTGTTTATTGTGAATAGCCCCATAGATGGAGGAAAAAGTGGATCAGAGGTTAGGTGGCCAAGATTCCATCTACATCGTTAACTGTGACAAGACCGAAGAACTCCACTAGGTCTTAGTAAAAGTAAGGATCTACTTAAATAGTCTGTTACTTAAGTCATCTAAAAATTAATGAGAGCACAGTCTTTAATTATAGCATAAAACGACATTTTGGAAATTAAAGTATGCTTTTTTTCATTGAAAAATTTAGTAAATGAATTGAGGGAAAGGATAGCTGGTCACTGTGGAGGTATAAATTAGAGGCCAAAAGGAAGAAATGTCTCAAGAACAAAAATACAAAGAGATAGAGGAAAAAAGATAAAAGGCGTAAAGGATAGCTATTTTGTGAATAAAAGGAATTCTAAAGGGAGAAAAACCAATGAAAGAGAGGTAATGATTAAACAAATGGAAGAAATATTCCTTAGCCTGCAGCTTAAAAGGGCATACCAAATTACTGGCAAGTTCAGTGATAGAAAGCACACCCCTGGGAGTATCACTGTAAGATTCCTGGACTCCAAGGATAAAAAGGAAAGCTTGCCAGCTTTTAGACAGAATGAATAACTCACAAAGGAGGCAGGCTGACACCAGATTTCTTTTCCTCAGCACAGGAATCTGAAATAACCTCACAGGTTTTCTAAGGAAAAGGCTATCCTCTTTCAAGATGTCATTCACCTGTAGAGGGGAAAGGATGATATTTCCATTTATGGAAAGACTAAAAACTATATCGCCCATGGGCCTCATCTGAGAATATTACAGTTTAGATTAGAACAAAAATCACTAAATACCTCAGCCTAACCTAGGAGATGAGAGCAGAGGATGAGTGGGAAAGGAAGAAAAAGACTTCAAAGACCTCATCTGGAAGAGGAAGGAAACAGAGAAAAAGGGATAGGAAAGTAAAGGTCTCATTTATGGAGTTGAAGGAAATGGGGTCGGGGGACATAACATCTTATCAAGGTACAAAGTAGGCTTTTTTTTTGTTTTTTAAGAAATGATGTCTTCCTCTGTCGCCCAGGCTGGAGCACTGTGGCATGCTCATAACTCACTGCAGCCTTGAACTCCTAGCCTCAAGTGATCCTCTTACCTCAGCCTCCCCTCCCCTGCAAGTTACTGGGGTTACAGACACAAGCCACTGTGGCTCACTCCAGAGTAGGCATCTCGTTTCCAGTAACTGTAGAAATACTTGTGTCTGATTGTGAGTATGCCAAGAAAGCACAGAAGCCAAAAAGAAAGTCAATCCAGTGTGATTCCAGGTCATCCATAAAAAAAGATATGCCCGGTCCAGGCGCGGCGGCTCACGCTTGTAATCCTAGCACTTTTGAGGCCGAGGCAGGTGAATCACCTGAGGTCAGGAGTTTGAGACCAGGCTAGCCAACATGGCGAAACCCCGTCTCTACTAAAAATACAAAAAATTAGTGCCTGGTGGACCCCTGTAATCCCAGTTACTCAGGAGGCTGAGGCAGGAGAATTGCTTGAACCAAGGAAGCGGAGGCTGCAGTGAGCCGAGATCCGCCACTTCCCTTCAACCTGGGCAAAAGAGCAAAACTCGGTCTCAAAAAAAGATAAAAATACTAGGCCAGGTGTGGTGCCTCACGCCTGTAATCCCAGCACTTTGGGAGGCTGAGGTGAGTGGATCACTGAGGTCAGGAATTTGAGACCAGTCTGGCCAACATGGTGAAACCCCATCTCTACTAGCCAGGTGTGGTGGTGTATGCCTGTAATCCTAGCTATTCGGGAGGCTGAGGCAGGAGAATCACTTGAACCCGGGAGGCGGAAGTTGCAGTGAGCTCATGCCATTGCACTCCAGTCTGGGGGACAAGAGAAAACTTTGTCTCAAAAAAAAAAAAAAGACATGACAATGTGAGTGATTTAAAAGATGCCATTTTCATCTATCAGATTGGCAAAACAAGAATTGGCCAGGCACAGTGGCTCATGCCTGTAATGCCAACACTTTGGGAGGCCGACTGGGTGGATCACCTGAGGTCAGAAATTAGATACCAGCCTGGCCAACATGGTGAAACCCCATCTCTATTAGCCAGGCATGGTGGTGCGCACCTGTAATCCCAGCTACTCAGAGGCTGAGGCAGGAGAATCACTTGAGCCCAGGAGGCAGAGGTTGCAGTCAGCCAGGAGTGCAGTGAGCACTCCAGCCTGGATGCATGACAGAGCAAGACTCTCTCAAAAGAAAAAAAAATTTAAAAAAAGAAAGAAATGAAAAAGTGTGATCATATCCAAGGATGCTGTCAAGGATGGTGGGGACAGGAAGATACATAGATTTTTGATAGGAATGTAATTGATGCATTTTTTTTTTTTTTGGAAGAGCAGTACTTATCAAATGTAATGTGAACATAACCCACAATGAATCATCCCGCTTGTATTTTTTTATGCACGCATAAAATATGTATTATATTCGTGTTAGAACAGGAGACTGAGAAACTGTTATCATGGTCATGGCGGGGAGCTCAGAGCTTGAGAAAGAAACTTTTGCTTTTCACTTTCTTTTTTTTTTTTTCTTCTGAGACGGGGTCTCATTCTGCCGTCAGGCTGGAGTACAGTGGCACAATCTTGGCTCACTGCAACCTCCGCCTCCCAGGTTCAAGCGATTCTCCTGCCTTGGCCTCCCGAGTAGCTGGGATTACAGGCGCCTGCCACTATACCA
>NW_012114877.1:3687319-3688364 GCF_000951035.1 Colobus angolensis palliatus | reverse complement strand
CCACCACGCCCAGCCATGGCATCCTGATTAAACAACTTGCATTTAATTTTAAATTTTCAAGCATTTTTACCTTGGTATTCTTGGATACTTTTTTCCACCTCCTGCAAATAATTACTCACACTGTTTCTCCCATAAAATGTATGGCCCCATTAGGAAGCCTGACTGGAGGGTACATGTACCATCCCTGTCTTCTGAAATCTTCAATATCTTGCAAAGCATTTGAGAAACATTTAATCCATAATATATAAAAAGAGAAAATCAATTTAATGTGCTATTTGTAAAGTAGAGCATTTTGAAAATCTATGGCTGAACAGTTTCATCAATTATATTGGTGTAAATCAAATCTTTGAATAACAAGGATAGTTTTTAAATCTCATTGGGTCTGTTATAAGCACATTTCTATTTAAAAGGTGAACATTTGTTAATATAGCAACGTTACCTGAATATTCAAGAATCTGATGTCTTAGTATCTTTCTATTATAAAATATTTGCCTCATTTCTCTTTTGCAAGTTCATTAGAGTCCACAAATATTGCTCATGTCTCTCTCCAATGGGATGCTTATCTTCAGGGATGAGAGGTAAATTCATTAATACAAGAAGAAAACGTTCTCAGCACAGAAATGGAAGAGTACTATAATGACATATTAAGCATAATATTCAGAATAGAGATAAATCTTTAGAATATTAGGTTATCTCATCTAGTTAGTTTTCTATGAGTATTTTTATGTTATCACAAATACAGAACAAGTAAAGAAACTTGCGTCTTTCTTTTCACTTATGCTTCTTGCTCTCATAAATGAGGAGGTAATGATCAAACTATTTATTTGCTATCACTGGACACCACCAAGCGCCTATAGAAATCACTGACCATTGGCCAGGCGCGGTGGCTCAAGCCTGTAATCCCAGCTGCCTGGGAGGCTCAGGCAGGAGAATTACTTGAACCAGGGAGTTGGAGGTTGCAGTGAGCCGAGATTGTGCCGCTGCACTCCAGCCTGGCAACAGAGTGAGACTCTGTCTCAAATAAATAAATAAATAAATATGTGTG
>NW_012114877.1:3671339-3686754 GCF_000951035.1 Colobus angolensis palliatus | reverse complement strand
TTCACACAACACAGAAAAACGCAGTTTGTAACCTAAATCTGAACAATTATATTCAAAGGTAAAAATTCCTATTTGATATTTAAAGATAGGTCGGTGATTTTGTTGACACAAATAGGGTGAAATTGAAGAAAAATTTCCAGGAAGTGAGTGAAGAGTTCACCACTTGTTTTTACTCGGTAAAAGACCTCTGGAAGAGATGGGAGTCAGGTATGTGAGGAGGGAAGGTCCCTGATAATTTGTATCCATGGAGACAGTAACCATAGCAATGGAACCTGGTCTCACCATTACCAACCCTGTTATCAACCCCAGTTCTGAACCAGAAAACACTGGGAAAGTCTGGATGAGCAAAGAAAAAACACAGCACCCTGCCCAGCTTGGGATCCCAAGGGCCTGGTGTTCAGCTAGTCTGTGAGTCACAACCAGTCAGAAAGACAAGGAGAAGGTCAGGTTGGCCTTTGAGAGCAAAGCAAATCAGAACATGTATTTACTCACAGATTCACTGCCTTGTGACAGTGCCAGCATAGTTGGGGACTAGCCCAGGTAAAAAGTCAGTCTATAAATCAGCTGCTAGGGTGGAGAACAGACATAGAAAGTATGAAGGAAATGACAACTGAAATGAACGTAAGTACCATTTGCCCAGAGTTTTATAACAAAGTTCCTTTCCTAATAATACTTAGGGTATCTTATTAGTCATTTGGTCCTAACCGCAATCCTTCTAGATATTAATAGAATGCATGGTAATTCTCAACCTTCCTCGTTAAATGTTCCCACTGGTGGAGGCTGAACTTTGATCCATAAAGATCTGAAGAAGTAGTTCAAAACAGTACACCGAAGCCATGAAATATCTTTGGAGTTCCTGTGTGCTTATAGTTTGCTCTTTTTGTTTGTTTTTGAGACAGTCTTGCAGAGTGCAATGGCTTGATCTCGGCTCACTGCAATCTCCACCTCCAGGGTTCAAGAAATTCTCCTGCCTCAGCCTGAGAATAGCTGGGACTACAGGCACTCACCACCATGCTGTTACTGGGGGTCCTTGCTCACAGAGCTCCCAAGATGGTGGGGGGCCGCTTCCAAAATGGCAGCAGGTCACTTCCAAGATGGTGGCAAGCCTCAAGTTCTCTGACTTGGGGTTCTTGGCCTCACAGATTCCAAGGAATGGAATCTTGGGCCATGCAGTGAGTGTTATAACTCTATTAGAAGCTGTGGGTCACAGAAGAGAACCAAGGAACCCAGTGAGTAGTGTCCAGCTTGATTAGGATGAACCCAGCCACTTAGCCATGCAGGAACAATGGCAAGCCTTTAGCCCAATCAGCAGCCGCAATGAGCACCTGGCTGAATGGGTAGCACAGCAGACACCCTGCGGGGGAAGTCAGAGGCGGGTCTGTAATGGCGGCAAACAGCAGTGGTGGATGGTGAGCGAAAGCTCAGCTTGAGCCATAACAAACACGACCAGAAAAGAGTGCAGTTGCAAGATTTAATAGAGTGAAAACAGAGCTCACGTACAAAGGGAGGGGACCCAAAGAGGGTAGCCATTGCCGGCTCAAATGCCTGGGTTCATATTCCAATCATTGTTCCTCCCGCTGTGCTCTCAGGCAACAGATGATTGGCTATTTCTTTACCTCCTGTTTTTGCCTAATTCACATTTTAGTGAGCTCTCTTTACTACCTGCTTGGTCGGGTGTAAGCTAAATTGCAAGCCCAGTGTTTAAAGGTGGATGCAGTTACCTTCCCAGCTAGGCTTAGGGATTGTTAGTCAGCCTAGGAAATCCAGCTAGTCCTGCCTCTCAGTCCCCTCTGTCAACAGGAAAACCCGAGAGCTGTTGGGGAGGTTGGCCAACAACTGCTCTAACTGCTTCCTGCTGAATTGGGGCATAGTAGGGGTTGTGCAGTTGAGATTTCCTTGGGAGGGGTGCCTTCGATGTCATTAACATTGGAGCATGGGCTAGCAGGCTGGTCCAGGGTTCTGTGGTCGATTTTAGTCATGGACTGCATCTGGAACTCCATTTGAAGAACTATTTGTAGCTTTACAGCTTCAATTCTGGAAGAGACAAACTTAACCAGGAGGTTAAACATACAGGGTCCAAAGAGGAGTATTAATATTATAGCTGCTAGAGGTCCTAAGAAGGGGAGAATCCAGGGCATCCATTGGCTGAGGAGGCCCCAGGGTCCGGTGTTTTGAAGCTCCTCTGCTCTATGTTGTATTTGATCTCAAATTTCTTTAACTTTCTTGGTGACAATTCCAGATTGATTAACTTAATAGCAGCATTCTTCCCCTAAAAATAAACAGGCTCCCCCTCTTTCGACAATTAGCAAGTCTAAAGCTCTTCGATTTTGAAGGACTACTGCTGTTAGGGAGTTAAGTTGATCTTGCAAGGTGACCAGGGAGTCAGTGACCAGTTCCATGTCACCATTTAATTCTTGAGATAGTTTATAATAGAACTGAGTAGAGGTTATGATACCACCAGTGCCAGTACCTAATCCACCTAGCACTCCTGCTCCTATAACAAAAGGAAGAATGGGTACTCTTTTGTTGCGGGGCTTACGTATGACATAATTGTATAAATCTTGTTCAGTGTAGATGGTCATAGGGGGCACTAAGAATGAGAGAAAGCACATAGATTCTGAAGAGCCATCCAAATAACGATAGGCTGAGGTACCACAGACAAAAAATATTCCTGAGGGTAGGCTGACTATTCTTGTGGGAAGAGTTACACACCTGATGCATTGGGAGTTGACTGTGTCTATAGTAGTGCTAAATTTTACACAGGTGAGGTTTGAGGTATGGGTTATTTCCAGATTGGAAACAAGAGGTCCTACTAAAAGGGAAATGGTGCTTATTTTTGTGCTGAAGTTGTTCCCTTGTTCAGGTATAGGGATTGAAATGTATGGCCTGAAGTACAGGGGGCGGCACATCCAACAGTTAGTAGGGTTTTGGGCCAAGACCTCATGGAGCCCAGTGAGGGTGGTATTAAATAGGCTTACCCACTGAGTATGGGTACAGAGGGTTCGCGTAGTTTTGAGAGATCTAGTCCTTTGTAGGGCTAGGGGTGCTATGTAGCTGGGTCAGTTGGGAGATTACTTCCTTTACATGTTTTTCTCTTGCCTAATCTTGAACTCCACCCCCATCAGACATACTGGTATGGGTGAAGTAAGTCCAACAGAGAGTGGCTCCAAGTCCTCCAGGACAACTAGGATTAATCATTTTCCTGTCCAATAATGAGTATTTGCATGCATGCAAAGAGTGGCAGAGTTATAGCATTTGTGGGGCATATGGGTGTGGGCAGTGAAGGTGGGGTTTCCCTTAGATAAACTCCTATACGATGGGGCATCAATATTTCCAGGAAGCCACATTCTCCATAGAAACTCTTGGTAAGGGGAGCTACTGGTCATACAGCTGCATGGAGGGGGTGCAGTGAGAGTGAAAGGGGGTAAGAGAACAGTAAAGATAAAAATATGATAAGGGAGAGCCATGGGGATTTACTATTTTTGTTACGTTCCTCACGGTTGTTGCTTGAAGAGAAGGCGCAGATCCTCTAGAGGTTCAACAGAATAACTAGCATTGTCTCCTGGATTTTCAGGTTCCCGTGGCAGTATCCAGGGTTTGACTCACGTGTGGTGTGTCCAAGACTCCACTCCAGCCACTTTAACCACAGTTGGGGTAGATAAAATGACTGGGTAGGGTCCTTCCCAGGATGTATCTAGGGATAGGGAATTAGAGGGAAGGGACATGACTAAAACCATGTCACCAGAGTGGAATAATTCCTTTCCCTCTTCTTGGGGACAGGCTCCTTGTAATATTTTAAGAACTTACTGATATTTGGCTAAGGAGGTGATGTCTGCAACTAAGTTGGCCGTCTCTCGGTCAAGCACAAGGTCATTGGTTAGGAAGGGCCATCGATACAGCATTTCATATGGGCTAAGTCCTGCTTTTTGGAGAGAGTTTCAGATTCTTTTTTTTTTTTGAGACGGAGTCTTGCTCTGTCGCCCAGGCTGGAGTGCAGTGGCCGGACCTCAGCTCACTGCAAGCTCCGCCTCCGGGGTTTACTCCATTCTCCTGCCTCAGCCTCCTGAGTAGCTGGGACTACAGGCGCCCGCCACCTCGCCCGGCTAGTTTTTTGTATTTTTTAGTAGAGACGGGGTTTCACCGTGTTAGCCAGGATGGTCTCGATCTCCTGACCTCGTGATCCGCCCGTCTAAGGCTATAGGCAACAGAGCAGGCCATGCAAGGTGGGTTTCCTGGGTTAGCTTTTTTAGATGTCGTTTGAGTGTTTTGTTCATTTTCTTGACCTTCCCTGAGGATTGTGGCCTCCAGGTGTAGTGCAAGTGATATTGTATACCTAACGCCTGAGATACTCCCTGGGTTACTGTAGCCTTGAAAGCAGGGCCACCATCACTCTGTAAGCCTCAGGGAAGTCTGAATCTGAGAATTATTTCATGAACTATTGCCTTTATTACCTCTTGGGCCTTTTCTGTCCTACAGCGTAAGGCCTCTGCCCAACCAGTGAAAGTATCTACCCAAACTAGTAGATACTGAAATCCCTGAGATTTGGGCATGTGGGTAAAATCTAGTTGCCAGTCTTCTCCTGGGTAATGGCCTGTTCTTTGCTCTCCTGAAGGAGCTTGGCGATAAGGCAGGGGATTATTTCTTTGGCACACTTCACAGACCCTGACGATCTGCTTGATAATTTTGAAAAGGCCTGGTCCAGTAAATAATAATTTGGCCATCTGATGGATGCTATCAATGCTTAAGTGAAAGGTTTGTTGAAGAGTTTTAAGTAATTCCACTGGTTAGCTGAAGGCAAAAGTATTTTCCCTTCTTCAGTGGCTAGCCATCCTGAGGGGAGGAAACTATGTCGTTGTGAGGTTCCCCATTCTATTTCTTCTTCTGAGTACTGGGGCTTGTTTTCCAGGAAGGGATTATCCCATACTAGGGGTCATTCTATAAGCATTTAGGACATTTTCAAAGTCCTTTTTCTACAAAGGAACTTCCATCAGTATACAAGTTGAGGTCGGGATCAGTCAAGGGAACCTCTAAAAGTTCCCCTTGAGTGGTGTAGGTTTGAGCAATTACTTGTTGACAGTTATGTTCTATCTTTTCTTCATTGTCTGGAAGAAATGTGACTGGGTTAAGAGTTGCACAAGTGTGCAGTTGCAGCACTGGCCCTTCAAGTAATAGAGCCTGATACTTAAATAAACGGTTGTCTGACAGTCACAAGTCTCCTTAACAGTGAGTATACTGTTCATATCATGAGATGTCCACACAGTAAGATCTCTTCCCTGTATTATTTTAACTGCTTCAGATACTAAGACTGCTACTGCTGCCACTACCTGTAAACAATGAGGCCAACCCTTTGCCACTGCATCAGTTTCCTTACTCAGGTGTGCCACGGGTTGCAGGCTCATCCCTCGGATGTGTGTAAGGACTCCTAGAGCTTTTCCTGTTTTTTCTGTCACACATAAAGAAAAGTCTTGCCCCATTGGCAAGCTTAACACTGGGGCTTGGGATAGGGCCTTCATTGGGGCCTGGAAAGCTGCTTCTGCTTCAGGTGTCCATCTTACTAAATGGGTATTGGCTTTCTGAGTTTCCTTAATTAGTGTATATAATGGTCTGGTTTTCGCCATACCTGGGAATACATATTCACCAGAAACCTGTTATACCAAGGAACGCTCTTAGTTGTTTTAGGGATTTGGGATGAGGATAAGCCAGGATAGGCTGGATACATTCCTCACTGAGGGCCCTGGTGCCTTTGGATAATTTTAGCCCTAAGTATTTAACCTGCTGTGAGCAGAGCTGAACCTTTGGTTTGGAAACCTTGTAGCCACAGGTAGTGAGGAAATTTAAGAGCACTTGGGTAGCTTGAGGGCACAAGGTTTCTGAATGGGCGGCTAAAAGTAAATTATCCACGTACTGAAGACAAGAGTGTCCAGGTATGAGAACTGGCTCAAGTCTTGGGCTAATGTCTGGCAAAATAGATGGGGGCTATCCCTGAATCCTTGGGTAAAACAGTCCAGGTGAGTTGAGATGTTGGGTTCAAAGAATCTTCAAAGGCAAACAAGAATTGAGAGGCAGGATGTACAGGGATGCAGAAAAAGCCATCCTTAAAGTTCAGGACTGTAAACCACTCTGCTTCCTCTGGTATTTGGGAAAGCAGAGTGTAAGAGTTAGGTACAGCTGGGTATAGAGGGACAACGGCCTCATTGATAATCCTGGGATCTTACACTAACCTCCACTGTCCATTGTGTTTCTGTACTCCTAAAATTGGAGTATTGCAGGGGCTATGCGTGGTTTTACTAGGCCTTGGGCTTTTAGGTCCTTAACAATCTTTTGGGGTCCTTGTTGGGCCTCGGGTCTGAGAGGCTACTGCCTTTCGTAGGGAAAGGAGGGGGAATCCCTTAGTTTAACTTCAACAGGATGGGCATTCTTTGCTTGTCTATATTGTCCTTCTGTTGCCCAGACTTCAGGATTAATTTCTTCCTCAAGCAGGGGACAACAAATGGGTGTTCCTTCTCCTATGTTCAGGTATATAATGGCCCCTGCTTTTGCTAGAATGTGTCTCCCTAACAAGGGAGTGGGGCCTTCAGGCATAATTAGAAAAGCATGTGAAAAGAGTAAAGTTCCCCAGTCACAACTTGGTGGCTGGGAGAGAAGTATCTAGTGACTGGTTGTCCTAGGACCCCTCGGATAGTGATAGATCTGGAGGACAGTTGTCCAGGACAGGAGAGTAAGACTGAGAAGGCCGCGCCAGTGTCCAGGAGACAGTTAACCTCCTGGCCCTCAATGGTCAAGCATATCCAGGGCTCTGTGAGGATGATGGCATGGGCTGGCACTTGCCCTGGGCACCCTCAGTCCTGCTGGTGGATCATCTGGTTAGTGGCTTCTGACTCAGAGGACCTTCATCCCCTGGGGCAGTGGGCCTTCCAGTGATTCCCTTGACATAAAGGGCATGGATGAGGGGGTGGCTTATTTCTACTTGGACAATCTTTTTAAAAATGTCCTTGTAGACCACACAGGAAGCAAGCCCTATTAGGCATTTGATTGGCCCAGCTTTTCCCTTTTCCAGAGCCTCCAAAGTCTGCTTGCCTGAGGGTCATGACTAAAACGGTGGCCTTTTGTTTATCCTGTTTGTCCCATTCCGCCTGCTCCTCCTGATCTCTATTATAAAAAGGCAAGGTTGCCAAGTTCAATAGGGTTTCTAAATTTTGTGGACTTTTGAAGTTTTTTCCTAATGTCGGCAGCTGACTGAGTGACAAACTTATCCTTTAAGATCAGTTGGCCTTCAATAGAGTCAAGTGACAGGGAGGTATGCTTCCTCAATACCTCCCTTAGTCTCTCCAGAAAGGCAGTAGGATTTTTTTTCCTTTCCGTGTGTTATAGTGTACATCACTGAATAATTCATAGGCTTTTTCCTAGTTTTCCTTAGTCCTTCTAGCACGCAAGTTAGTAAATGTCTGCGACACCAATCTCCATGTTCTGATTCTGTGTCCTAGTGAGGGTCTACACTGGGAACTGCCTGCTGGCCTGTGGGGAATCATTCTCTTTCCTCTGTTGTCATCCTATCATTGACCTGACTGAGATACCAGAGATCGCTAAACTCTCATGCTGCAGTTATGGCGGCACTTCTCTCATTTGTTGTTAGTCTCTGATTTAGCAGTGACATTATATCTCTCCATGTCAGATCAAAGGATTGTCCTAACCCTTGTAAAACATCAGTATAGCCTTCAGGGTTATCTGAGAATTTACCTAGGTCTATTTTAATTTGCTTTAAGTCTGAGAGAGAAAAAGGTACATGCACTCTGGCTGGGCCAAATTCTCCTTCTCCACTGCCTGGCGGAGGCTTAATCAGGGAATATTGGCACCCTTTGGTTCATTGTTTATCCCTTTGTCTATCTCCTTTTGGACCATTTGTGTTGAAGGGGGGTCCTTATTAGTTGGGGAAGGAGTTGGGGGAATGCTGGGGTAGGGAAGTAGACTCTGAGGGTTTCCTGTAGGGCATAAATCACACTTTTTACATAAGTGCTAGTTATCTCTTAATGAAAAGAAAGTTTGTACATATGGCACTTCATTCCATTTGCCTGCTTTTCTACAAAAGAGGTCTAGCTGTAAGGTGGTGTTATAATTTATACTTCCCTTAGGAGGCCAGGTTTCTCCCCCTTGAAGAGGATATCGTGGCCAGGCAGTACTGCAAAAGAATGTAAGTTGTTTCTTAGCGTCAGAGGGTCAAATTGGTCCTAATTCTCCAGAATACAACTTAGGGGCGTTTTTTCCTTGGGGGGAATGTTTCCCATCTGAAAAAAGAACATAGGGATGACAGCACCCCTAGTCATTTTCCAATGAGCATTAGTACTAGAGTGTCCTCTATGGTCCTAATGCTTATTCCTTTCCAGGGTGCGTAACCACCCATGTACCTCTGCTTATCAGATAAGTTACGCTCACCGATGTAGCTGTCCTGCACCTCTTTTCCCACCTCTCTTGAACACAAAGAAAGGGGTCCGGGCTGCTGGATTCTAGTGATCCTTTACCAGTGTACCGAACTTTGCCTTCGTGCTCAGGGGTGAGTCCGAGAGCTGGGCTGGGTTCCTGAGTATTTCATAACAACCCAGCTGCCCCATCAAGATGAATTCCCATAAACAACCGTTCTTATGCAAATTCATTTCAGAGAGGGTACAGATAATCTTTTGAGTCAGGATTGAGATACTCTTTTTTGATTCTGTAAGTACTTTAAGGCTTGGCTAAATGCAAACAGCTCTCACGTTTGAGGAGACCAATTATTAGACAATTTTTCTAACTCTGCTTCTACAAGAGTCTCCCTATCAATTACTGGATGCCCATTGTGGTTTTTTCCTCAATCACCTGGGAGGAACCATCTATCTCCTGTCCTGAAGGGAGTTCCTCCTAGGTCTGGTAGGACCTTTGTATGGTAATTAAGATTTAAATCCCTTGTTAGGAAATCAGCTGGGTTAAGGGAATTACCAGTGATTGGTGTTAAATTACCTTTTTCTAACAGAATAGCCCCATACTTTAAGATTTTTGAGTTACTAAGCTACCTTTTTGCTTTTTTGACTTAAAATTTGTGAACTGGTGAGGTGTGCTCACAATGAGGTTTCCTCTGAAAGTTACTTTTCTACTCTCTTCTGTTAGCAAAGCAGTTGCCGCTACAGACTGAATGCATCCACGGGTTACTGGGTTAAAGATTTTTGATAGGAAAGCTATGGGCTGTCAGTGGTCTCAGTGTTTTCAGGCTACGCCCTTGTTTACACTGACAACAAGGTAGTATTGAAGTGTTGCAGGGTCATGGAGAAGACCTTCAATTATCAATTATAGGTTTCAAATTTACCCTGGCTTTTAAAGGAATAGGGCACACTTTTTTTTTCTATTTCTTTCTCTTTCTTTTCTCTTTGACTCCCTCTTTATCTCTCTCCATCTCTCTCTGTGTCCTCCATCTCTCCATCTCTCTCTCTCTCTCCCGTGTCTCCTCTCTCTCCTCTGTCTCTCTCTCTCTCACTCCTCCATCTTTCTTTCTTCTGTCTCTCTCTCTCTCCTTCTCTTAGCCATTACAAACTTGGGGCTCTGGCAAGAGTGGTGGGGAATGGCTCCCACATAACTGCCCATGTCAAGAGCTGTATACCTAAATCGAGAGGGACACCAGGGATAAGAATCCCTGGGCTTATAGCCTAGATGCCTAAGGACTCAGCATAGAACTTCCTTAGATCCCTTTGGAGATACAACTTGCTAGAGGAAATGAAAGTCTGAACCATTAGTGCCTAGGAGGCAGGGATCAGAGGAAGCAGATTCAGAGGTAAGGAGAATTTTGGGGCTACACTTTCAAGAAAGTCATGGTCGGGACCCAGGAGGTATGGGTCAGAAGGAAAGGTAGGGGTGCACACATGGACGACTGTTGAGTAGAGACTTTTGGCTGTGCCATGATCTCAACTGGCTAATGCCAGGAGTTCGGGACAACAGTTTTCTGACTCTAGTCAGCCCTTGGCTTCCCGAAGAAAACGGAAAGTGGAAGCTGGCTCCAGGCAGACCAATGTTCCCAACCGAGAAGGGTTGAGGGTTGTTAGAAAGCCCTTTCCCAGACAGCCTCACACCTGAGTCTTAAGTCTGGCAGCCACACTAATCATTTTTAACCGGCCAGCAGGTGCCCAGTATTTTCCTCCAATTCTAAGGAAGGATAGGACAGAATAGCAAGCCAAAGTGGTCCAATATTACTCATCGCTTTGGAGGTCCCTTCATGGTAGCCATATATTACCAGGGATACTCCAGAAGAAAAGCAATTTAAGGCAACTAAAGAAATGACCAAAGTCTTAGTAGCAGCTTTCCCCCAGACAAGGAACGACCAAAGCAGAAAGCAGGCAAGGCAAGGCTCCAAACAGAGATTAGAAAGAGATCAGTGTGCTTATTGTAAAGAACGTAGTTACTGGATTAAAGACTGCCCAAAGAAAAGAAAGCCGACCAACCCTACCTCCATCCTCGTTACCCAGGACTCTGACTAGGGGGGACGGGGTTCGGACCCCCTCCCCGAACCCAGGGTAACTCTGCAAGTGGAGAGGTCCCCAGTTCACTTCTTGGTCGATACTAGGGCGGAACGCTCAGTCCTAACCAAACCAATTAGAAAAATGTCTAAGAAAACATCCTAGGTACACAGGGCCACAGGCATCAAGAAATACCCCTAGACAACTCAGAGGACTGTAGACTTAGGAACGGGAAACGTATCCCATTCCTTCCTAGTCATCCCAGAAAGTCCCTGCCCCCTATTAAGGAAGGACTTGTTAACAAAAATAGAGGCCCAAATCCACTTTAAGCCAGAAAGGCCCAAGATAACTGACTCCCAAAACAGGCCAATATCCATCCTGACTGTCACCTTAGAAGATGAGTACAGACTCCATCAGGAGCAAAAGTCCCCTGATCAAAAAATTGACTCGTGGCTCCAACGCTTCCCTGGAGCGTAGGCGGAAACTAAAGGCTTAGGGTTAGCTAAACATCAGCCTGCCATATTTGTCGAAGTTAAGCCAAGGACAGATCCGGTTCAAGTTCGGCAATACCCCATGCCCCTAGAGGCAAAAGAAAGAATTACGCCCCATATCCGCCGACTCCTAGACCAAGGAGTCCTACAGGCTTGCCACTCATCCTAGAATACTCCACTGTTACCTGTTCGTAAACCCAATAGTATAGATTATAGGCCAGTGCAGGATTTAAGAGAAGTTAATAAAAAGGTCATGGACATACATCCCATTGTGCCCAATCCATACACCCTCTTAAGTGCCTTACCTCCAGAAAAACAGTGGTATACCGTTCTTGATCTAAAAGATGCTTTCTTCAGCCTTCCTCTGGCTCCCAAAAGCCAAGAACTCTTTGCATTTGAATAGACTGATCCTGAAAGAGGCATCAACAGTCAGCTGACGTGGACCAGGCCGCCACAAAGATTCAAGAACTCGCCAACCCTGTTCGATGAAGCCCTTCATGAAGATCTGGGTGAGTACCAGCGGCAGCACCCTGAAATAACTCTTTTGCAGTATGTTGATGATCTCTTAATAGCGGCCAGATCCCCAGAAGCTTGTGTTCGAAGGACTGAAAACCTCCTAAAGACTTTAGAGGAGCTAGGCTACCGAGCCTCAGCAACAAAGGCTCAGATCTGCAAGTCGGAGGTAACCTACCTAGGATACCTATTGAAAGGGGGGCAACGCTGGTTAACAGAAGGAGACAGTCCTACGCATCCCCCGACCCCAGTCAACACGGCAGGTGAGAGAATTCCTAAGGTTGGCAAAGTTCTGTAGGTTATGGATACCCAGGTTTGCAGAGTTAGCCAAGCCCCTATACCAGGCAACAAAAGAACGGCAGCCCTTCAATTAGACGGAAGAGGCCGAGCTGGCCTTCCAACAGATCAAAACTGCTTTGTTATCAGCCCCCGCGCTGGGGCTCCCCGATGCATCCAAGCCCTTCCACCTATATGTGGACGAAAGCCAAGGTGTAGCCAAAGCAGTACTGACTCAGTATCTAGGTCCCTGGCGGAGACCGGTTGCATATTTGTCAAAAAGACTGGACTCAGTGGCTGCCGGGTGGCCTCCTTGCCTCCGGATAATCGCGGCCACTGCCTTGATGGTCAAAGACGCTGATAAACTAACCATAGGCCAAGAATTGCAGGTCATGACCCCGCATGCCATCGAAGGCATCCTCCGGCAGCCTCCGGACCGATAGATGAGTAATGCCCGGCTCACCCACTACCAAGGACTGCTGTTAAACCCCCTCAGAATAACTTTCCTGCCTCCAACAACCTTGAACCCTGCCTTGCTGTTGCCTAATCCAGACCTAGAAGCCCCGCTCCATGATTGCACTGAGATATTAGCTCAAGTACACGGAGTTCAGGAGGATCTGCAAGACCGCCCACTTCCTGAGGCAGACCTCATCTGGTTTACTGATAAAAGCAGCTTCCTTCACCAAGGCCAGAGGTACGCTGGAGCAGCAGTGACTTCAGAGACTGAGGTAATATAGGCGGAACCCCTGCCCCCAGGAACTTCGGCCCAGAAGGCCGAACTGATAGCGCTCACCCAAGCTCTTATCCTAGGGGCAGGGAAGAAACTGACCATATTCACAGACAGTCGATACGCTTTTGCCACTGCACACATACATAAGGCTATTTACAAAGAGAAAGGACTATTAACAGCTGAAGGAAAAGAAATAAAAAACAAACAAGAGATCCTAGCCCTGTTAAATGCCTTGTGGAAGCCAAAGAAATTGGCTATTGTACATTGTCCCAGGCATCAGAAACCGACCACGCCAACTGCTCGAGGCAACTCTCTAGCTGATCAGATCGCGCGAAACGTGGCAAAGGCTCCCAGCCAACTCCTTGCACTCCAGCTCCCTGATCCGGGCCCCCAAGACCTACCGTATTTCCCTGATTATTCAGAACAAGATCTCCAGTAGATCGACAAACTTCCCATGAAGCAGATCCAGAATAGGTAGTAGACTGATACTAATGACCAGACCATCTTGCCAGAAAAATTAGGACAGCAAGTGCTAGAACACATCCACTGAACCACCCATCTGGGTGCCCGGCGGATGATGGACCTGATTAGACACTCCAAGCTCAAGATCAGACACATAGCCGAGATGGCCAGCCACATCGTGACTAATTGCAAAGTTTGCCAACTGAACAACGCTTACCCTCAAACCCAAGCCACCGCAAGGACTAGGTTTAGAGGATCTAGGCCCGGTGTCTATTAGGAGTTAGATTTCACTGAAATAAAACCCAGGAAGTATAAGTATCAGTACTTACTTGTTTTTGTAGATACTTTTTCAGGATGGATGGAAGCGTTCCCAACTAAGAAAGAAACTGCTCAGGTTGTAGCAAAGAAAATTTTAGAAGAAATTCTCCCTAGGTATGGTTTCCCCGTCCAGATAAAGTCAGATAATAGACCGGCCTTCGTTGCCAAGGTAAGTCAGGATTTGGCTTCCATTCTTAGGGCAGATTAGAAATTACATTGTGCTTATAGGCCCCAAAGCTCAGGACAGGTAGAAAAGATGAATCGGACCCTAAAGGAGACCTTAACTAAATTGACTATAGAGACTGGCGCTAATTAGGTAGTACTTCTCCCCTACGTCTGCTTCAGGCCTGCAATACACCGTATAGGTTAGGCCTCACCCCCTATGAAATCATGTATGGCAGACCCCCACCCCTGGTTCCCAGCCTAAAAGATGACCTGCTCAAATCTGAAACCGAAAATGTCTCTGAGCTCTTGTTCTCCCTACAAGCCTTACAGAAAATTCACCAAGAAATTTGGCCCAAGCTACGAGAGCTGTACGAAACAGGACCTCCGCCAACACCTCATTCGTTCCAGCCAGGAGACTAGGTCCTAGTCAAGCGCCACCAGCGAGAGACTCTCCAACCCAGGTAGAAAGGACCACTGCAAGTACTCCTGACTACTCCCACTGCTCTCAAAGTAGAAGGCATCGCTTCGTGGATCCACTACACACACGTCAAACCAGTGGACCCAACATCCGACCTTCTCGAGCCATCTAGAGCACCAGTTACATGGACTATAGACAAAGCTAAGAACAATCCCTTAAAGCTAACCGTGCGCCGCAATCCCCCATAGCCATGTCTAGTTTACCTATGTCTAGTTTACCTATGTCTAGCTTACCTATGCTTTTATGCCTCACGCATCTGACTTTACTCACTGCTGCGCTGTCTAATCCCTATGTCTGGAGGTTCTGGCTCTGTGAGAACCAAACCCACCCCGGAGAAACCCCCCAGGCTAGCTAGTGCAGATTGCCCCCCCTCCGGGTGCAGTACTCCAATTTACCTCAACTTCACCGAGTTTCAGATTGCCAAACCAAGGCTACCCATGATCTGCTTCGAATTTGATCAGACTAAATACAATTGTAAGCATTATTGGTGGCATCAAAATGCAGGCTGTCCATACAGATATTGCAAAATGCACCCAGTCAAGACATAGGATGAACAGCATAAACAGTCTAACCACCTCAGGACTCGCTACCCGACTAGGACTCCCAACATATATACTTAGATAATAACAGATCCAAGGCACTCCCGGTGGACAGCACCCCAACATAAGGCGGTCTACTACTATTCCACTAGTACTTGGCCCAGTAGTCACCTGTACCTATGGCGGAGTCTAGTCCAGACTCAGCCCCTAGTCCATACACATATCCAAAAACAAGAAACCAAGCTATCACAAGACTTGCAACCCTTCTCTTGGCTAGCCCTATTACAGGAAGGACTAGCATTTGCCAACCTCACCGGTTTAGGCGACCTGTCCTCTTGCTTTATGTGTGCAACCTTAAGGAGACCACCATTAACTGCCGTTCCCCTATCCGCCCCTCCCACCAACTATACGACAGACTTCAAAAATTTATCCACAGTTACAATACCTGATGTAGCCCTATACTGTGACCCAAACCAAGAAAAATATCCCTACTGCTATTCGGCACTTAGCAACAGCCTCTGCAACCAATCAGCTACATACCCTAGCAACCCCCTATATGCTCCCCCCGGTGTATTCTTCTGGTGTAATATGACTCTGCTGAAAACTCTGTCCAAAAGCAATTCCGACGGACAGGTGTGTATCCCTGTCACCCTAGTTCCCCGGCTAACCCTGCTAACCCTGGCTGAGTTCATAGGCTAGGCAAGGGCTACCTCAATTGAGACTGCCCGACATAAGCGAGCAGTATTTCTACCGCTAATTGCCGGAATATCTTTAACCACCTATGTTGTCACGGCTAGGTTAGCAGGGGGAGCCCTACGGCACTCCATGATAGAAAATGACAAGCTGTTCCAGCAATTCTCTGTTGCTATGGAGGACTCCGCCTATTCCCTAGCCTCCCTTCAGCGGCAGCTCAGCTCCCTAGCACAGGTCACCCTCCAAAACCGCAAGGCCTTAGACTTACTCACGGCTGA
>NW_012114877.1:3660498-3665504 GCF_000951035.1 Colobus angolensis palliatus | reverse complement strand
ATCACAAGGTCAAAAGATCAAGACTCTCCTGGCCAACATGGTGAAACCCCATCTCTACTAAAAATACAAAAATTAGCTGGGCGTGGGGGCATGCGCCTATAGTCCCAGCTACTCAGGAGGCTGAAGCAGGAGAATCACTTGAACCCGGGAGGCGGAGGTTGCAATGAGCTGAGATTGCATGAATGCACTCCAGCCTGGAGACACAGCGAGACTCCATCACACAAAAAAAGAGAAAGAAATAAAAAACAAAAACAAAAAAAGATAAACATAAACTCAAGCATATCAATAACTATATTAAATGTAAATGGTCTAAGCATACCAATTAAAAGACAGAGATTGTCAAAATAGATTTTTTAAACATGACCAAACAAACTATACTCAGCATATAAGAAACTCACTTTAAATGTAATTATACAGGTAAATTGAAAGTAAAAAGAAATAAGACAAAAGCATGTAAATACTAATCAAAAGAGGGCTGGAGTGGGATTATTAATAGTAATCCTACTTTTTTTGGCATTTAGCACACTGAAATAGAATTATTTGTACTGAACTGTGTCCATCTGAAGGGTCTGGAAAAAGGTTTTTAAAAATCTTTTCTTTCTTCTTCTATTATATCCTTTTATTTCTCAGTATCCCCTCACACAACTCCATGCCTGTTGGTTGATGGTTGACATTTCAAAAAATATTTGTTGAAAGAATGAACTTTACTAACAACATAGTCTATATATGGCATGGAGAAGGTCTAAGTCACCATTATTATTTATTCTAAATTAGGGTGAATTTTACAAACTGTCCTGTGGATCAAGGCTCTTTAAAATAGTATGGAAAGATTCCGTTGTATTTCCTGGAGAAGGAGCGCAAGCATGTAGAATGATTCTGTCACTTTGGACCATTCTGTTTCAATGTGCTAAATGCCAACTAAAAATAGAAAAAGTAGACTTCAGAGCAAAGAAAATTACCAGAGATAAGGAGAGACATTATATAAAATGTAATAAAAAGGGCCAATTCACCTAGAAAACGTAATAATAATTCTGTTATGAAAACATCATAATCCTAAATTCTGTTATTATGCACTTAATAAGAGAGCTTCAAAATACATGAACCAAAAACTGACAGAACTAACAGGAAAAACAGGCAAATTCACAATTGTAGTTGGAGGCTTCAACATTCCTCTCAATAACTGAGCAAACAAGTAGACAGAAAATGAGCAAAGACTGAGAAGGCACAAATAACATCATGAATCAATTGGACATATTTGACATTTATAGAGCACTCTACCCAACAGCCACAGAATACACATTGTTTTGAAATGCATATGAAATGGTCTTCTGACCTGTATCTTGGGTCACAAAGCAAACATTAACAAATTTAAAATAATTAAAATCATACAAAGTATGTTCTCTAGTCAAAATGGAATTTAACTGGAAATCGATAATATAGAATAACTGAAAAATCACCAAACATTTTAAAGTTAAGCAACACACTTCTAAATAATCCATGAGTCAAAGAAGGAATGTCAAGGGACATTAGAAAACAGTTTGAAATGAACAAAAATGAAAATATAACAAAACAAAATGTGTGGGATGCAACTAAAGCTATGCTTTAAAAAATGTATAGCATTAAATAATTACATTAGAAAAAGAAGAAAGGCTGGGCATGGTGGCTCATGCCTGTAATCCCAGCACTTTGGGAGGCCAAGGTGGGTGGATCACTTGAGGTCAAGAGTTTGAGACCAGCCTGGCCAACAGGGCAAAACCCTGTTTCTACTAAAAATGCAAAAACTAGCTGGGCGTGGTGGCACACACCACACCACCCAGCTACCTCAGAGGCTGAGGCAGGAGAATTGCCTGAACCTGGGAGGTGGAGGTTGCAGTGAGCCGAGATTGCGCCACTGCACTCCAACCTGGGCAAAAAAACAAGACTCAGTCTCAAAAAAAAAACAAAAAAGAATCAAATTATTCCACCTAAAGACACCAGACAAAGAAGAGTAAAATAGACCCAATGCAAGAAGAATAGAGAAAATAACAAAAATAACAACAGATCAATAAAATTTAAATCAGAATAATAGAGAAAATCAATTAATTCAAAAACTGTTTAAAAAAAATCAGTAAAAATGATAAGCCTCTAGCAAGACTGACAAAGAAAAACACAGAGGAAACACAAATTACTAATATCAAGAATAAAAGAGGGACACCACAGATGCTGCAAACATTAAAAGGATAATGAAGGAGTGTAATGAATGACTCAATACACATAAATTCCACAACTTAGATGAAATAGAATAATTCCTCAAACCAAAAATAATGAAGTTCATCTAAGATGAAACAGACACTCTGAATAGTCCTATATTTATTAAAGAAATTGAATCAGCAGTTGAAAAGCTTTTTATAGAAGAAGTCTCCAGGTCTGTATGGATTCACTGGTAAATTCCACCTAGCATTTAAGGAAAAAAACAAGGCCAATTGCAGAGACTCATGCCTGTAATACCAACACTGGGAGGCTGAGGCAAGAAGATCGCTTGAGCCCCGGAGTTCAAGACCAGCCTAGGCAACAAAGCAAGAGATCTCATCCCTACAAGAAATTTAAAAATTAGCTGGGCACGGTGGCATACATCTGTGGGCCTAGGTCTTCAGGAGGCTAAGGTGGGAGGATCACTAGCCCAGGAGGTGGAGGGCTCCATTTTGCCACTGCACTCTAGCCTGGGTGACAGCATGAGACTCTGTCTAAAAAGTAAATAAAGAAGATAAAATTTTAAAAAATACAAATTCTACATAATCTTTGTCAGAAACTAGAAGAGGAGGAATACTTCTCAACCTACTTTATGATTTTGCTAACAAAATCATACAAAGACAGTAAGAAAATTATAGACCAGTATTGTAATCAACATAGATGCAAAAAATCCTCAATAAAATGTTAGTAAATCAAATCCAGGAATATATAAAAAGAATAATGCATGACCAAACAGTTTGTCCCAGTAATACAAGGCTGACTTAATAGTCTACAATTTTAAAAATGCAATCCACCATATTAATAGTCTAGCTCTTTCCCTCAGAGCAGGCGGCGGCGGCGGAGGCGGCGGCAGCCTATGCAGCAATGGCCAAGATCAAGGCTCGAGACCTTCACGGGAAGGAGGAGCTACTGAAACAGTTGGACGACCTGAAGGTGGAGCTGTCCCAGCTGAGCGTCGCCAAGGTGACAGACGGTGCGGCCTCCAAGCTCTCTAAGACCTAAGTTGTCCGCAAATTGGACGTGTTCTCACGTTTATTAACCAGACTCAGAAAGAAAACTTCAGGAAATTCTACAAGGGCAAGAAGTATAAGCCTCTGGACCTGTGGCCTAAGAAGACACACGCCATGTGCCGCTGGTTCAACAAGCACAAGTAGAACCAGAAGACCAAGAAGCACCAACGGAAGGAGAGGCTGTACCTGCTGCAGAAGTACCCAGTCAAGGCCTGAGTGGCCCATTGTCAATAAAGCACAGCTGGCTGAGAAAAAAAAAAAAAGTCTAAAGAAGAAAAAACATAGGAACATAATAATTGATGCAGAAGAAGCACTTGGCAAAATTCAACATTATATTTATGGTAAAACCCTCAGCAAACTGGAAAAGAAGGGAACTTTCTCAAACTGATAAAGGGCATCTTCAAAAAACCTACAGGTAATAATATATTACATATTACTTATATGTGACTATACAAGTGACATGATATCACTCAATAGTGAAAGACTGAATGTTTTTCCTCTAAGACTAGAAACAAGGCAATAATGTGTACTTCTACCACACCTATTCCAAGTCACATTGAACTCCCAGCCAGTGCAATATCATGAAAAAAAGGAATAAAAGTCATATAGATTGGGGGGAAAGATATAAAAAGAGTCCCTATTCTCAGATTATGTGATTGTGTAGAAAATCTCAAGGAATTTGTATTGAAAAACAAATTTCAAGACATAATTTAATTTGGCTAGGTTACAAAGTTAATAGAGAAAAATCAATAATATTTCTATACACTAGTAATAAACATTTGAAAATGAAAAATTTAAATAACATTTGTAATAGTTTTTAAAATGAAATACATATACATGTATACATGATATAAATGATATTTAATGGCATAAATCTAACAAAATAAGTACAGTATCTGTATCCTACGTACAATATAACGTTGATGACAGAAATCAAAGAAAACCTAGATAAATGAAGACATATGCCTTTCCAACCAATTCGAAGATTCAATATGGGCCAGGCACAGTGGCTCACGCCTGTAATCCCAGCACTTTGGGAGGCCAAGGCAGGCAGATCACAAGGTCAGGGTTTTGAGACCAGCCTGGCCAATATGGTGAAACCCCATCTCTACTAAAAATGCAAAAAAAATTAGCCAGGTGTGGTGGCACGTGCCTGTAGTCCCAGCTACTCTGGAGGCTGAGGCAGGAGAATGGCTTGAACCCGGGAGGCAGAGGTTGCAGTGAGCCTAGACTGCACCATTGCACTCCAACCTGGGCGAAAGAGCAAGACTCTGTCTCAAAAAAAAAAAAAGAAAAAAAAAAAAGATTCATTATAATAAAGATGTTATTTTTTCCAAAGATAGTTATAGATTTAACGCATTTCTGGGCAGGCACAGTGGCTCACGCTTGTAATCCCAGCACTTTGGGAGACCAAGGCAGGCAGATCGCCTGAGGTCAATCAGGAGTTCAAGACCAGCCTGGCCAACATGGCAAAACTCCATCCCTACTAAAAATACAAAAATTGGCCAAGCACAGTGGCTCATGCCTGTAATCCCAACACTTTGGGAGGCCAAGGTGGGCGTATCACCTGAGGTCGGGAGTTCGAGACCAGCCTGACCAACATGGAGAAACCCCGTCTCTACTAAAGCTGGGCATGGTGGCGCATGCCTGTAATCCCAGCTACTAGGAAGGCTGAGGCAGGAGAATCGCTTGAACCTGGGAGGCAGAGGTTGCAGTGAGCTGAGATCATGCCATTGCACTCCAGCCTGGGCAACAGAGCGAGACTCC
>NW_012114877.1:3652745-3658536 GCF_000951035.1 Colobus angolensis palliatus | reverse complement strand
AACAACTCACCTCACCATCTTGGCGCCAGCCACTGTGCTTTGCATAGCCTTGATATTTCCAAGATTCAAAATGTTTCAAACAGGATTTTAGTGACACAATTTGCAATTCTCACTCCAAATAGATTTTATGTATAGATCGCCTGCAGGGGAGATAATCCCTGCTGATAAAGTCTGCACTTCAAAGCTTCCTGCCTTATCTTCAGGTAAGGGAATTGTTAGAAGGATGTGTGTTAGTAATTACTCAGTCTTTGGGGTAGGCAGGAAGTTTGTAGTATTGCTATCAGCTTTACATTCCTATTCAGGAGCTAGGTAAGTATTCTTCCTCAAGGAAGACCCTGAGGTTTAGGAGGCTAATTTTCACACACAGCCAGTACATGGTGAAAGGGTATTTGAACTCTGGTTTGCCTGGTTTCAAAGTCTAAACCTTTTCCCCTACATCAGGTTGCCTCTTTTATTACTGAGTGAGCCACCGCACTTCCTATGAAAATGGCTCTATTTCATTCTGAGCTGTTTTCTTAAAAAATGTTCCTACTGTTCTCCCAGCTGAGGAGTTCAAATTATTCTATAGTGCAATAGCATAAACTAGTGTTTCACATGCTATGGAATTCTCAATGAACTGGGTTCATCGGTGAGTGTTGTATTTAATGGGAATTGAAAATCATATAGGATGATTGTTCATTTGATCAGCTTCTTTGAAGAGACAGTAAGAGAAATAATTGCACAGAGACCAAGCATAAAGAATGTTGCTTGACATGAATACTAGAATTCTAAAGCTAGATTTCCAATTATGTGTTAGATCAAAATAGTTGATATAAGAAAATATTTCCAGGCCGGGCGCGGTGGCTCACGCCTGTAATCCTAGCACTTTGGGAGGCTGAGGCAGGCGGATCACCTGAGGTCAGGAGTTCAAGACCAGTCTGGCCAACATGGTGAAACCCTATCTCTACTGAAAGTACAAAAATTAGCTGGGTGTGGTGGTGGTCGCCTGTAATCCCAGTTCCTCAGAAGGCTGAGGCAGGAGAATAGCTTGAACCCAGGAGGCAGAGGTTGCAGTGAGCCGAGATTGCGCCACTGCACTCCAACCTGGGCAAAAAAACAAGACTCAGTCTCAAAAAAAAAACAAAAAAGAATCAAATTATTCCACCTAAAGACACCAGACAAAGAAGAGTAAAATAGACCCAATGCAAGAAGAATAGAGAAAATAACAAAAATAACAACAGATCAATAAAATTTAAATCAGAATAATAGAGAAAATCAATTAATTCAAAAACTGTTTAAAAAAAATCAGTAAAAATGATAAGCCTCTAGCAAGACTGACAAAGAAAAACACAGAGGAAACACAAATTACTAATATCAAGAATAAAAGAGGGACACCACAGATGCTGCAAACATTAAAAGGATAATGAAGGAGTGTAATGAATGACTCAATACACATAAATTCCACAACTTAGATGAAATAGAATAATTCCTCAAACCAAAAATAATGAAGTTCATCTAAGATGAAACAGACACTCTGAATAGTCCTATATTTATTAAAGAAATTGAATCAGCAGTTGAAAAGCTTTTTATAGAAGAAGTCTCCAGGTCTGTATGGATTCACTGGTAAATTCCACCTAGCATTTAAGGAAAAAAACAAGGCCAATTGCAGAGACTCATGCCTGTAATACCAACACTGGGAGGCTGAGGCAAGAAGATCGCTTGAGCCCCGGAGTTCAAGACCAGCCTAGGCAACAAAGCAAGAGATCTCATCCCTACAAGAAATTTAAAAATTAGCTGGGCACGGTGGCATACATCTGTGGGCCTAGGTCTTCAGGAGGCTAAGGTGGGAGGATCACTAGCCCAGGAGGTGGAGGGCTCCATTTTGCCACTGCACTCTAGCCTGGGTGACAGCATGAGACTCTGTCTAAAAAGTAAATAAAGAAGATAAAATTTTAAAAAATACAAATTCTACATAATCTTTGTCAGAAACTAGAAGAGGAGGAATACTTCTCAACCTACTTTATGATTTTGCTAACAAAATCATACAAAGACAGTAAGAAAATTATAGACCAGTATTGTAATCAACATAGATGCAAAAAATCCTCAATAAAATGTTAGTAAATCAAATCCAGGAATATATAAAAAGAATAATGCATGACCAAACAGTTTGTCCCAGTAATACAAGGCTGACTTAATAGTCTACAATTTTAAAAATGCAATCCACCATATTAATAGTCTAGCTCTTTCCCTCAGAGCAGGCGGCGGCGGCGGAGGCGGCGGCAGCCTATGCAGCAATGGCCAAGATCAAGGCTCGAGACCTTCACGGGAAGGAGGAGCTACTGAAACAGTTGGACGACCTGAAGGTGGAGCTGTCCCAGCTGAGCGTCGCCAAGGTGACAGACGGTGCGGCCTCCAAGCTCTCTAAGACCTAAGTTGTCCGCAAATTGGACGTGTTCTCACGTTTATTAACCAGACTCAGAAAGAAAACTTCAGGAAATTCTACAAGGGCAAGAAGTATAAGCCTCTGGACCTGTGGCCTAAGAAGACACACGCCATGTGCCGCTGGTTCAACAAGCACAAGTAGAACCAGAAGACCAAGAAGCACCAACGGAAGGAGAGGCTGTACCTGCTGCAGAAGTACCCAGTCAAGGCCTGAGTGGCCCATTGTCAATAAAGCACAGCTGGCTGAGAAAAAAAAAAAAAGTCTAAAGAAGAAAAAACATAGGAACATAATAATTGATGCAGAAGAAGCACTTGGCAAAATTCAACATTATATTTATGGTAAAACCCTCAGCAAACTGGAAAAGAAGGGAACTTTCTCAAACTGATAAAGGGCATCTTCAAAAAACCTACAGGTAATAATATATTACATATTACTTATATGTGACTATACAAGTGACATGATATCACTCAATAGTGAAAGACTGAATGTTTTTCCTCTAAGACTAGAAACAAGGCAATAATGTGTACTTCTACCACACCTATTCCAAGTCACATTGAACTCCCAGCCAGTGCAATATCATGAAAAAAAGGAATAAAAGTCATATAGATTGGGGGGAAAGATATAAAAAGAGTCCCTATTCTCAGATTATGTGATTGTGTAGAAAATCTCAAGGAATTTGTATTGAAAAACAAATTTCAAGACATAATTTAATTTGGCTAGGTTACAAAGTTAATAGAGAAAAATCAATAATATTTCTATACACTAGTAATAAACATTTGAAAATGAAAAATTTAAATAACATTTGTAATAGTTTTTAAAATGAAATACATATACATGTATACATGATATAAATGATATTTAATGGCATAAATCTAACAAAATAAGTACAGTATCTGTATCCTACGTACAATATAACGTTGATGACAGAAATCAAAGAAAACCTAGATAAATGAAGACATATGCCTTTCCAACCAATTCGAAGATTCAATATGGGCCAGGCACAGTGGCTCACGCCTGTAATCCCAGCACTTTGGGAGGCCAAGGCAGGCAGATCACAAGGTCAGGGTTTTGAGACCAGCCTGGCCAATATGGTGAAACCCCATCTCTACTAAAAATGCAAAAAAAATTAGCCAGGTGTGGTGGCACGTGCCTGTAGTCCCAGCTACTCTGGAGGCTGAGGCAGGAGAATGGCTTGAACCCGGGAGGCAGAGGTTGCAGTGAGCCTAGACTGCACCATTGCACTCCAACCTGGGCGAAAGAGCAAGACTCTGTCTCAAAAAAAAAAAAAGAAAAAAAAAAAAGATTCATTATAATAAAGATGTTATTTTTTCCAAAGATAGTTATAGATTTAACGCATTTCTGGGCAGGCACAGTGGCTCACGCTTGTAATCCCAGCACTTTGGGAGACCAAGGCAGGCAGATCGCCTGAGGTCAATCAGGAGTTCAAGACCAGCCTGGCCAACATGGCAAAACTCCATCCCTACTAAAAATACAAAAATTGGCCAAGCACAGTGGCTCATGCCTGTAATCCCAACACTTTGGGAGGCCAAGGTGGGCGTATCACCTGAGGTCGGGAGTTCGAGACCAGCCTGACCAACATGGAGAAACCCCGTCTCTACTAAAGCTGGGCATGGTGGCGCATGCCTGTAATCCCAGCTACTAGGAAGGCTGAGGCAGGAGAATCGCTTGAACCTGGGAGGCAGAGGTTGCAGTGAGCTGAGATCATGCCATTGCACTCCAGCCTGGGCAACAGAGCGAGACTCCGTCTCAAAAAAAAAAAAAAAAAAAAGAGAATGTGTTCCCCTTTCTGTGTAGTCTCAACTACTGTTAATGGCTCTACCATTCATCCAAATTAGACCTTTAAAGTCATCCTCAGTCCTCCCTTTTTCTTACCTACCACACCCACTCTGTTAATAACCTCGGAACATTCTATCTCTTACATAGATCTTGAATCCATTCCCTGCTCTTGTCCTCTTTGCTCCTGCCTTTCTCATCTCTCTCTGATAACTACAATAAGTCGTCAGCTGATTTACCTGTCCTCTACACTGCAGACACAATGATTGTTCCAACATATAAATCAGATAATCTCACTACCTGATGAAGAAGGCCAAATTCTCTTCACAATCTGGCCCCGATGTATTTTCCCAAGTACTCAACCTCTTCACACACACACAAATACTGTCACACATGCATACACATATACATGCATGCGTGCAAACACATCAGAGCCCAGCCTCACAGGCCCTTTCAGTATGTCTCCTAAAACCTAGAATCTTCTTGCTCTCAATGATATGGGAAAATATCTACTCATCCTTCAAAACCCAGCTGAGCCAAGTGCTGTGGTGTGTGCCTGCAAGCCCTTCTACTCAGGAGGCTGAGGTAGGAGGATTGCTCGAGCCTGGGAGTTCGAGGCTGCAGTGAGCTATGATTGCACTACTGCACTCCAGCCTGGATGACAAAGTGAGACCCCACCTCAAAAAAAAAAAAAAAAAAAAAGCTGAAATGCCAACCTTTGTGAGGCTTTTCAAACATTTTCCTTCTTGCTTGGCTCACCAAATTAGTCTCCTAATTGGTCTCCTCACATCCACCACTAACCTATTCCAGTCTGTTCCCCCTGCTGTATCCAGAGTATTCTTTTCAAATGCAAATCTAATCCTGGGTCAAGCCGTCTCCTCGGCTTCCCATTGCTAAACTCCAAATCCTTACCTCGACACACACACCACCTATGTTCATAGTCACATCTTGTGTCCCTTTCCCACCATTTTGTTGTGATCCAACCACACTGGCCTTCTTTCAGTTTTCACAACACATCAATCTCACTCACGCCACAAGGTATTTGAATACACACCTCCTTCTACCCCTACCCTTTCGCTGGTTAAAGCTTACTCATCCTTCAAAACCCAGATCAAATGTCACTGCCTCCAGAAGCCTTCCCAGATCCACCACCCTAGACCAGATTATGGTGCCCCCAGCACCTCGGGTAGTGTCTGGCACATGAGAAGTATTTAGTAGATATTGGTTAAAATCTCTCCCCTGCATACCCCCCACCCCCCAGCCCTTAATCATACCTTGGCATTTAGCACACTGAAATAGAATTATTTGTACTGAACTGTGTCCATCTGAAGGCTCTGGAAAAAGGAAAAAGTTTTCTTTTTATCTTCTCTTTCTTCTTCTGTTTTACATTGTATCTGTTTTTTTTGTTTTGTTTTGTTTTGTTTTTGAGACAGAGTCTTGCTCTGTCGCCCAGGCTAGAGTGCAGTGGCATGATCTCGGCTCACTGCAATCTCCACCTCCCCGTTTCAAGCAATTCTCTCCTGCCTCAGCCTCCTGAGTAGCTGGGATTACAGGCGTGTACCACCATGCCCAGCT
>NW_012114877.1:3645809-3652695 GCF_000951035.1 Colobus angolensis palliatus | reverse complement strand
AAAAAAAAAAAAAGATTTCCAAAATTATAACCAAAATCATTAGTAGTGTATGATTAAAACACAATTCCTTTTAATAGAGCTTTTTCATGGCCACACCAACTACAGAAAATTAAGTCAAGTTACATCAACCCTTTGTATATTGATGAGTGCTTATAACATACTAGAGGCTGGGGTGTGGTGGCTCACGCCTGTAATCCCAGCACTTTGGGAGGCCGAGGCAGACAGATCACCTGAGGTCAGGAGTTCGAAACCAGCCTGGCCAAAATGGTGAAACCCTGTCTCTACTAAAAATACAAAAAATTAGCTGGGTGTGGTGGTGCATGCCTGTAATCCCACCTACTCGGGAAACTGAGATGGGAGAATCACTTGAACCCAGGAGGTGGAGGTTGCAGTGAGCCAAGATCGTGCCACTGCACTCCAGCCTGGGCAACAGAGTGAGACTCCGTCTCAAAAAAAAAAAAAAGAAAACCCAAGCTACAGTGCCCTGCCAGCTCCATCACTGCCTCATCACTGTCTCCTGGGACCCTAGACTGTCCCCTTGAAGTTGTCTGTCTTGAACCCAGGAGGTGGAGGTTGCAGTGAGCCAAGATCGTGCCACTGCACTCCAGCCTGGGCAACAGAGTGAGACTCCGTCTCAAAAAAAAAACACAGAAAACCCAAGCTGTTGCATGGGCCAGTGCCCAGGGCACTCAGGGAAGAGGCCAGGACAGTTTTCTGGGAATGAGAGCCCTTCTCCTACCTTTTTTTAAGGATTCTCAGATCATTTGCAGGTTGGGGATTTGGGTCATGGGATCACTTCAAATTCAGGTCTGTTTCTCACCATCTCCCGGGGTATTTCTGGCCTGGAAAGACACCTCTTCCTACCCTGCTCCCTCCACATATTCACGAGTTTTCAAATGTTTCAGGGTTTTCAAATGTTTTACATGACAGCCTCCTCCCCAGACAAAAGCTTGCTGAAATAATATTTACACTTTTTACTTATACACTCTGATGGTTTCTCCTCTATTCCATTTAATTCCATTTCTTTACAAAGCATGCTGGTTGTAACCAGCTGGATTTCTTACTCCTTAGAGGGTGTCGGCCCATTGTTTGCAAAGCCCTAGCCTTAAATGAGTTATCCTCTGTTATAGGAGAGCTTTAGAAGACTCCCGACAATAGAGAGCAGCCCTGGATTCACTCTCCCTACCCATGCTGGCCCCATCCTGCTCCATACCATGTGTCCAGACTGTACCTGGACCACAAACTGGCCTGACTTTGAGTAGACAGTTGAGAGCTTTCTACAGTTTTGGGAGCCTCAGAAGGTTCCAGACTGAACTTGCAGCTCCCTACTCAGAGTATAGCTGATTTGGATCATAAATCTGTGAACATGGAACTGGAAGGCACTTTCCTTTTCTTTTTTTTTTTTTTTTTTGAGACAGAGTCTCACTCTGTCACCCAGGCTGGAGTGCAGTGGCACGATCTTGGCTCACCACAACCTCCACCTCCTGGGTTCAAGCGATCCTCCTGCTTCAGTCCCCCAGCAGCTGGGACTACAGGTGCGTGCCACCATGCCCGGCTAATTTTTGTATTCTCAGTAGAGACGGGGTTTTGCCATGTTGGCCAGGCTGGTCTCAAACTCCTGAGCTCAGGTGATCCACCCACCTTGGCCTCCCAAAGTGCTGGGATTACAGGTGTGGGCTACTGCACCTGGCCAGAAGGAGACCTTCTTGAGGCCCACATTTTTATAGAGGAGGAAACTGAGGCCAGGGATTTCTTGCAGTCAGCGTAATGAATTTGAGATTTATCCAAGTCGTGTGTATCAGCGGTTCATTTCTTTTGATTGCTGAGTAGTATTCCACTGACAAATGTACCATAGTTTGTTTCTCCATTTACCTGTTGAAGCACACTTGGGTTTTTTCTAGTTTTTGATGATTATGAAAAGGGCTGCTATAAACATGTACAGATTTTTATGTGAACTTAAGTTTTCATCTCTAGTAAATACTTAGGTGTTAGATTGCAGGGCCTATGGTTATGTATATTTACCTTTATTAGAAATTGCCAAACTATTTCCAGAATTGCTATATAATTTTGAATTCCTCCCAGCAATGTATGAAAGTTCCAGTTGATCCACATCCTCACCAGCATTTGATATTATCAGTTAAAAATAATTTTAAAAATATTTTAGCCATTCTAGTAGGTATATAGTGGTATCTCATTATGGTTTTAATCTATGTATCACTAATGGCTAATGATGTTAAAAACCTTTTCCTGCGTTTATTTGCCACTAGTATATCCTTTTTGGTGATGTATCTGTTCGAGTCCTTTAAAAAATATATTTTAGGCTGGGCGCTGTCGCTCACGCCTGTAATCTCAGCACTTTGGGAGGCTGAGGCGGGTGGATCACAAGGTCAGGAAATCGAGACCATCCTGGCTAACACAGTGAAACCCCGTCTCTACTGAAAATACAAAAAATTAGCCGGGCGTGGCAGTGGGCGCCTGTAGTCCCAGCTGCTCTGGAGGCTGAGGCAGGAGAATGGCATGAACCTGGGAGGCGGAGCTTGCAGTGAGCCGAGATTGCACCACTGCACTCCAGCCTGGGCAACAGACTGAGACTCTATCTCAAAAAAAGAAAAAATACATTTTAATTTTTTTTTTTTTTTAATTTTTAGAGACAGGGTTTCACTCTGTCACCCAGGCTGGAGTGCAATGGTGCAATCATAGCTCACTGCAGCCTTAAACTCCTGGGCTCATGCGATTCTTCCAACTTAGCCTCCCAAGTAGCTGGGACTACAGATGTGTGTCACCATGCCTGGCAACTTAAAAAAATTTTTTTTTTGTAGAGACGGAGTCTTGCCATGTTGACCAGGTTGGTCTTGAACTCCTGGCCTCAAGTGATCTTTCCACCTTGGCCTCCCAAGGTGGTGGGATTACAAATGTGAACCACTATGTCTAGGCCACGGTTCTTCATATATTCTGAACACAAATTCATTGTTGGATATTTGTGATTTGCAAATATTTTCTCCCCTAGCCTGTAGGTTGTCTTTTCATTTTGTTCTATTTATTGTTTTAATCCATTGACCAACATCTGTCCAAGCCATCTCATTTTCTTAATAGTGTCTTTTTCAGAGCAAATGTTTTAAAATTTGATAAGTCCAATTTTTTTTTTTAAATTTTATGTCAATTTTTTATTTTATGAATGTGCTTTTGGTGTCATGTCTAAGAATTCTTTGCCCTAAACCCAGGTCATGATGGTTTTCTTCCACATTTTCTTCTAAAAGTTTTGTACTTTCAGCTGGGCATGAGCCTGTAATCCCAGCACTTTGGGAGGCCGAGGTGGGTGGATCACAAGGTCAGGAGTTCAAGACCAGCCTGGCCAAGATGGTGAAACCCTGTCTCTACTGAAAATACAAAAAATTAGCCAGGCTCAGTGGCAGGCACCTGTAATCCCAGCTACTCGGGAGGCTGAGGCAGAGAATTGCTTGAACCCTGGAGGTGCAGGTTACAGTAAGCCAAGATTACGCCACTGCACTCCAGCCTTGGCGACAGACCGAGACTCCGTCTCAAGAAAAAAAAAAAGGTAAGTTTTACCTCAAATAAGATATGAGGTTTAGCTTGCAGTTTTTTGTTTTTTTTTTTTTGTTTTTGGCATAAGGATGTCCAATTATTCTAACACTAGTTGTTGAAAGGACTGTCCTTTCTTCATTTGCACCTTTGTCGAAAGCCAATTGGCCATATTTGGGTGGTACTATTCAGGGACTGTCTGTTCAGTTTCATTGATCTATTGTCTATTTCTTTCTAATACCACACTGTCTTGATTACTGTCGCTTATAGTAAGTCTTAAATAGGATAATGTGTTTCCTCCAACTTTTTTTTCATAATTTCTTTTGTTCTTCTAGTTCCTTTTCCTTTCAATTTAAATTCCAGAATCAGGCCAGGCGCGGTGGCTCAAGCCTGTAACCCCAGCACTTTGGGAGGCCAAGACGGGCGGATCACAAGGTCAGGAGATGGAGACCAGCCTGGCCAACATGGTGAAACCCCATCTCTACTAAAAATACAAACATTAGCCAGGTGTGGTGGCAGGCGCCTGTAATTCCAACTACTCAGGAGGCTGAGGCAGGAGAGTCACTTGAAACCGAAAGGCGGAGGTTGCAGTGAGCCAAGATCGCGCCACTGCACTCCATCCTAGGCGAAAGAGCAAAACTCCGTCTCAAAAAAAAAAGAAAAAAAAAGAAAAAAAAATCTATAGTGGAAATAAAATGTCCTTTGAAGATCTAACTCTTTGAGAGCCATTGTGCACTCTTACATGAATGTCATTTTACTTTGGCTTATTTTTGGCTTCTGAGATCGTTTTCCCATTTTCCTCTGAGATAAGCCAGACTGAAGAAGCTTAATTTTTCATCTTTCAGAAAATCAACATATATCCACTGACCTACTGTGCTAAGTAACTGATAAAATTGTCTAAATTAAGTATCCTCACTCCATCCATACAGCATTTTCAGGCATCTGTGCCATTCACTATGACTGACTCGTATTTCATGACTCAGTGTGATGGGAAGGGAGATGTCCTGAAGAATGAAATGGAATTGAAGGCAGAGCACTTATTTCAGACCCCCCTTCTCCCAAGGATGTATTGCTTTGTCCTGAAATTGGAATAACTGACTTTGAAGGAAGAAAAGAATACAGCACAGAACTTGTTCTAGGCCACATCCACTAGCCAATATCCAAGGCAACTTCCTTTAACCAATGTGATTGTCCATCAACAGGCAGCACTCCAAAAAGCATTCAAACATAATCTATGTCAAGGTAATTTCTTGGGCACAATTTGTCTAAGAATTACATTGCAGGAAAAGGGCCAAACTAACTATTTATGTCATTGGGACTTAACTTCACAGGTAAGGAGAAAAATTAAGGGGTTCACAGGTGATCGTTGAAGATAGAAATCCATCTCAAAATCATCATTGGTGTAAAACTACCATTCCACTACTAGACAAACCTATACCACACATCCAAAAATACACTATGTTAAAGTTGCATTCAGTTAAATTCACAACAATCACTTCTTTACCAAAGTCTCAACTACCCATCAGCTGAAACTGCCTCTGGAAAGGCTACTAATAAACTTTAAAAAGTTTTATAAAGCTGGACATGGTGGCAAGTGCCTGTAGTCCCACACACTCAGGAGGTTGAGGCAGGAGGATCACTTGAGACCAGGAGGTTGAGGCTGTAGTGAGCTATGATCATGCCACTGCACTCCAGCCTGGGTAACAGAGTTGGTCAAAAAAAAAAAAAAAAGAAGTTTTGTGAAACTCATCTAATCAGGTGGAGACTCCAATTTGAAGAGTGTTCCTTAGTAGAATTTTGGAGAGAGAGGTTGTGGAGAGAGAACCTGAATATCAGGTTAACTGTAGGAAGGTTATGTGAAATGTAAAGTTTTAGAAATTAAAAGTCTGAGTTGTGGGTGACACATATTTTCGCATGAATAGTCCGGGAAATAAGCCCAAGCCACAAACAAAACCAGAACTTCCCTCTGTGGCTTGCCAGATCAGTGTAAACCTCCCATTTCATCCTCTTCAACCAAAGCGAGGCCATCCTGTAACATACAAGCATGGAGTATTCCATTAAATGTCCACCCTCAGACAGTCACGTGAAGTCATCTACACTTCTGCATTCTCCCTTATGTATACCCACATGCCTGTATCCAAGCCTGATTGGGAAAGTACAGTGAAATTAGTTGAGGACCCCTTGTCACATCTTGCTAAAATGTGACATAAGATGAAATAAGAGTAAAATTTTTACCAGATCAAAATAATAATTCTAATTAACTAATTTATTAAAAGAGTATCAGATCTGGGATAGAGTTTCCAGTGTAGGAGTATGATCAGTGACTTTCCCGTAGGCCACCTCCAAGTAATTTGGACCTTGTATACTTAACAGCATTAGCTCAAATCCAAGTGTGGGTCTCCATGACCCAAGCAATGATTCCTGTTTCCAATAGTTGGCTTTACAACTTGAGTGATTTACCAAGATTTGTGGTTATATTCAACTCTCCCTTTCTTTCTTCTCTTCCCTCTTTATCTCCTTTGATCTAATGCAGACCTCTCAACTAATACAAGCCTCTGCCTATGGCATCACGGAGAAGACATCCTTATCAAGATGGCTCTCTTAGTTCAAGAATTACTATGTATGCATTGAATTAAATCTATTTCTTCAAAAAAAATAAAATGACCTTTTTTCTCTGCAGGAAGTAGAATTATTGGCTCTTTTGCAGGGATATCATGATAGCAGCAGACCTATTCAGTCAGTGCTAAGAGCACTTTCCTGGAATTTAAAAAATTCTCTTTGGAACTGCCGGACTATTTTTGTACATATTTCTTCCACAGTCACCACTATCCCCAAAGACTATCTCTGATCTTAATCCTAATTCCCAAAGGCACCTGGCCATTTCTGGCCATCTAGGGGCTCTCTAAACGTTTTTTCCCCTAAGGCATACTTAAGTCAACATGCAAGTTTATCTTCTGGAGTCTGCAACCTGAGCTTGCAACTCCTCGTTTGCACTTCCTTCCTGGTAGTTTAGAGGGGTAACATCTCGGTGGAAGTATGCCCGATTGCCCTGTTTTTCTCAATATTTGCATTTCACTAACTTCAGTTGCTGACCCTAGAAATGTACAACTGAAATGTCCACTTCCACTGAAGTTCCTAGACTCGCCATTAAGAAATGCAGCTTTGGGGCCACCACTTTGGGAGGCCGAGGTGGGAAGATTGATCACCTGAGCCAAGGAATTTAAGACTAGCCTAGAGAACACAGCAAGACCCCATTGCTACGAAAGAAAGAAAGAAAGAAAGAAAGAAAGAAAGAAAGAAAGAAAGAAAGAAAGAAAGAAAGAAAGAAAGAAAGAAAGAAAGAAAG
>NW_012114877.1:3626042-3645759 GCF_000951035.1 Colobus angolensis palliatus | reverse complement strand
AAAGAAAGAAAGAAAGAAAGAAAGAAAGAAAGAAAGAAAGAAAGAAAGAAAGAAAGAAAGAAAGAAAGAAAGAAAGAAAAAATAGTAATAATAACTGGACATGGTGGCATGCACCTGTAGTCCCAGCTGCTGGGGAGGTTGAGGTGGGAGGCTGAGGTAGAAGGATCTCTTGAGCCCAGGATGCCAAGGCTGCAGTCAGCTTTGATCACAATACCGCAGCAGTCAGCTTTGATCACAATACCGCACTCCAACCTGGTGGACAGAGTAAGGCCCTGTCTCAAAAAAGAATGCAGCTTTGGCCTTTGGATCTGGACACATTATTGCAGCCCAAGTTAAATACAAAAGGCATGTAGGGCACCCAGCCTCTCCTCTCCATCAAAATAAGATGAATAGAACTTGCGTATTTCCTGTGTAACATCCTGTATCTTCTCTAAATCCACTGTAGTCACAAAAGTTTCATTTTACTCACAGAAAACTGAAAGACCAATAAAGTGAAGTAGATTGGCTAATTGGTTATTTTGTTTGTTTGTCTGTTTGTTTGAGACAGTTTTTCACTCTTATTGCCCAGGCTGGAGTGCAATGGCACAATCTCAGTTCACTGTAACCTCCACCTCCCAGGTTCAAGCGATTCTCCTGCCTCAGCCTCCCAAGTAGCTGGGATTACAGGTGCGTGCCACTATACCCAGCTAATTTTTGTATTTTTAGTAGAGATGGGGTTTTGCCACGTGGGGCAGGCAGGTCTCGAACTCCTGATCTCAGGTGATCCGCCCACCTTGACCTCCCAAAGTTCTGGGATTACAGGCATAAGCCACCGTGCCTGGCCTGCTAAACAATCTTGAACATTGTTCCTGGCTCTAAAATGTCAGAGTGGCTCCAGTTATGCAGTATCTCTAAACTACTAAAACTTGGGTTAGTCAATAAATAATCTGAGTGGACCACGTGTATTTAAAGAAAATAAGGAGACCCAGATCCTTTCCCTGTGAATCTCAATCTCAGGTCAATTACAATTCATTGCATTACTGAGTACCCACCAGATGCTAGGGCATGCCTCTTCTTTCCCTTCTCCAGCAGTTCTCAATTTTCACTGTGCATCAGTATCACCTGGGGGAGCTTGGAAAAAGACTGATGTTCAGACTGCCCATGTCAAGACTTCAATTGATTTAGGGCAGAGTCTGTTGTAAAAATTAGCCCAAGTGATTCTAACATGGAGCCAACACTGAGACTTCCATGGCTAAGTTTGTCACCACCACGTTCTGTGGCAAATTCCAACAGGCAGAATTTACTAAGTGGCCTCTATTTCCCTTCATACCAGAGAAGGTGAGACTGGGAATTAAGTCATACTCTCAGTCCAGGGGGTAAATGGAAGTTAGGATTAGGGGTAAAGAGCAAGAAAAAGAACAAAGAAGACAGAAGGGAATTAAAATGCTTTGTGTTTATTATCTCATTTAATCATAACCACCACCCCTCGGATAAACAAACTGAAGCTCAAGGGATTCAACAGTTCACCAGATCACTCAGCCAGTAAGCAACAAAACAAGAATTTAAACTGGCCGCTTACCCCCAAACCTAGGTTCTACTCATGCTACCCTCCTCATCCTGCAAGTTTAACTTCAAGCTCCAGTACCATAAGCAACACCTCCTGTCTTCATTATCAACCAGATGTGAATCTCGGTGCCAGCGGTCACATCTCCCAAGTCCTGTCTCCTTGTGCAATCAATATTCAAAAATGTCTCCTGCTCACATTTGGCCTACTTAGTCTTAAATACTGTATTAATTAGAATTAGGTTCTACTCCATGGGACAGAAAATACAAAATAAGAGTGGCTCAATTAAGATAGTTCTTTCTCATGTAAAGGAAGCCCAAAGGTAGGTGGGTCCAGGGGGTTCCACAGCATCAGGGGCCTGCGCTGCTTTGTGTCATTCTGCTTTGCTCAGTCATGGCTTCCTCCGGGTACAGGGTAGCTTCTTCAGTTCCATCCGTTCTGACTGGTGGTGGTGGCTTATGCTATAATCCCAGCACTTTGGGAGGCCAAAGCAGGAGGATCACTTGAGGCCAGGAGTTGGAGACCAGCCTGGGCAACATAGTGAGACCTTGTCTCTACTAAAAATGTCAAAAATTAGCCAGGCTTGGTGATGCACACTTGTAGTCCCAGGAGCCTGATTTACTTACTCTCCTTGTACCAGCTTCTCTTGCCAGTCCCACAGCTTTTCCCTTCACCTCAGACTTCTGGGTAATAACGTATCATCAGCTTCTGTGCCTTTTGCTGCTGGGCTCCACGGCTCCACCTTCCTAATTGAGAAACCCAGTACTGAAAACTTATGGAATCAGTCCCTTTAGATGCTGTGCCTTGTCGCCCAGGCTGGAATGCAGCCTTGACTTCCTAGGTTCAAGCAATCTTCCTACCTCAGCTTCCTGAGCAGTTTTAACTACAGGCACATGCTACCATGTTTGACTTATTTTTTTTTATTTTTATTTTCAGTAGAAATGAGGTCTCACTATGTTGCCCAGGCTGGTTTTGATCTCCTGAGCTTAAGGGATCCTCCCATCTCGACCTCCCAAAGTGCTGGGATCACAGGCATGAGCCATCATGTCTGGCCCTGGTTTCCCATTTTTGAGTCAGCTTTTAGCCAAGTTGATTTTATTTGCTGGGCCAGGCAGAGCTAGAAGACCTAACCCAGTATCTGACATGTCACCCCCACAGCATTATATTCATGCCATATGACTTTCCATGACTCCAGCTGAAGCTATAACTTCATGGGAAAGAAGTTGGGCAGCTAAGTCAGACTGCAACAGAAAGATTCAAGGGCATAGGGTAAGACAGCCTGGACTGGAGTCTTCGATTCCCTGCTTACTAGCTGTGTGACCTTTCTGGGTTTTCCCCTTTATCTCTATTTTTTTTTTTTTTTTGAGATGGAGTTTCGCTCTCGTTGCCCAGGCTGGAGTGCAATGGCACAATCTTGGCTCACTGCAACCTCCGCCTCCCGGGTTCAAGCAATTCTCCTGCTTCAGCCTCCCGAGTAGCTGGGATTACAGGCATGTGCCACCACACCCAGCTAATTTTGTATTTTTAATAGAAACAGGGTTTCTCCATGTTGGTCAGGCTGGTCTCAAACTCCCAACCTCAGGTGATCCACCCACCTCAGCCTCCCAAAGTGCTGGGATTACAGGCGTGAGCCACCGCGCCCAGCCTCCCCTTCATCTCTAAAATAGAAATAACAATTTTTATTTCACATAGCTGTGGTGAGAATCAATATGGTCACGTATGTGGAAATACTCTAAACAGAGTAAAGCTGGCCGGGCACAGTGGCTTATGCTTGTAGTCCCAGCACTTTGGGAGGCTGAGGTGGGCGAATCACTTGAGCCTAGGAGTTCAAGACCAGCCTGGGCAACATGGCAAAACCTGGTCTCTACCAATATTTATATATACATACTATATATATATATAAACTAGTTGAGTGTGGTGGCACATGCCTGTAGTCCCAGCTACTTAGGAGGCTGAGGCAGGAGGATTGCTTGAGCTCTGAAGGTGAAGGTTTCAGTGATTGGAGATCACACCACTGTACTCCAGCATGGGTGCTGGGTGACAGAGAAAGTCATTGTCTCAAAAAAAAAAAAAAAAAGGGTGTAAAGCCCACCATGGGAGACAAGGGTCTCCTACTTTCCCTTTTGTCTCTAGCCACCCTCCCCCAGAGTTTTTCAGGATCTCCCATCCTATCCCCTTTCTATTCTGCTTCCTCAGCCTCTTTCCTTGCAGCGGTTACTGTCTTGTCTTTCCTACACTCTTTTACAGGGCATTGCAGGAAAAAATGAGAACTGTTGACATAGGAGGGTCTAGATGAAGAAATGGGTGCTTCATTGGATCAGAGGGATCACGCTGATGATCAGAGCAAACAGGTGCTGTCCTAAGCTCTTCATAAATATAAAACCATATAAGCCTCAGAGCTATTATATAAAAGAGGGCCTGTGGGCAGCAGTCTCTAAGACAGCCTCCAGTGATCCCTGCCTCCTGGATTTGATGCCTTCTGTAATCCCCTTTCCTTGAGTGTGGGCTGGATCTACTGACTCACTTCTAACAAATATAATACAGCACAGTGATGGAAAGTCACTTCCAAGATTAGGTAACCAAAAGACTGTAGCTTCCATCTTGGATGCTTTCTCCCCTCACCACTCTCTCTCTTGCTTACTCAGACTGAGGAAAGACAGCTGCCACTTTATAAGCTACCGTATGGAGAGGCTCATATGGTAAGGAATAAAGAGAAACCTCTGGCCAACCACCAACAAGGAACTGAGGCCTTCAGCCAAATAGCCCACCAGCAAGGAACTGAATCCTGCCAACAACCCCATGAGTGAGCCCAGAACATATCCTCACCCAGTTGAATCTTTAGATAAGACCACAACCCCAGTGGAATAGCCTGGAGCCAGGAACACACAGCTAAGCTCACTAGATTCCTGACTCACGGAAACTGAGACATGGTTTAGTGAGTTAAGCAGCACTGCCTTCCTTGAGGCCAGATGCCCATCACCTAGAAGCTTGAAAAGTCCCAGCCTAGCAGCTGAGTTTCCTGATTGATGGATTCAGAAAGTAATGTTTCAAAATCAGCTAAAGAGTAAACTTCCTAGGCCAGGCACCGTGGCTCATTCCTGTAATCTCAACACTTTGGGACACCAAGGTGGGAGGGTTCATTGAGCCCACGAGTTTGAGACCAGCCTGCGTAACACAGCAAGACCCCATCTCTACCCACCAACCAAAAAAAAAAAAAAAAATTAGCCAGGCATGGTGGCACATACCTGTGGCCCTTGCTACTCAGGAGACTGAGATAAGAGGATCACTTGAGCCTGGGAGTTTAAGGCTGCAGTGAGCCCTGATGGGGCCACTGCACTCCAGCCTGAGCAACACAGCAAGATCCCCATCTCAAAAAGAAAAAGAGAGAGAGAGGGAGATTCCAACTACTGAAACAATATATAAACCAAAAATTGGCAATATTAGATGCATGAGACTTGGGCCTTCTAGTCAAATTCTGCAACCCTTACCTTTTGTTCGCTGCCAAATCACCAGGATTCAGGAGGGGACCTTCTCTCTACTCTCCTACATAGTATCTCTGTTAAGGAGCTATTTCTGCAGTACTTATCCACTGACTTCCTTGCCAGTTCAACAAGTTCTTCACAGCTTTTGTCAACACCCTTACCTTTCCCTCTATAGTTTCTCTACCCTGTACATACATACCCATCCTATTCTATTATCTTTGAAGTTCTTTCTCTTTCATCTTTTGTTATAAAACGTTATATTTGAGAATAACAGGGAAATATGAACTGATATTCTGCTCTCAGTTAAAAAATACATACTGCACCATGACTTGCACAGAGTAAGCCCTCAGATATTTGCTAAATCAAATTCTCTTTGACTGCATCCTGCAAGGTTTGGGGGAGACAGAGCATCTTATAAGGTGTTCAGTTCCCTAACTCTGGTAGGAAGCTGGAGAAAAGAAGAAATGCTATGCATCATCTACATCAACCCCCATCTCCTGTCTCTCTTACACAGTAGAAAAATGAAGCTGGGAGAATAATGTAATAAAAATTCCACAGCGATTTAGGGGCAGAACCCAAACTAGAAGCCACATCTTCTGTCTTCGAATCCAATGCTGATCCCATGTAGGCACAAAGTGCCAGATGCATGACATGTGAGGACTGGGAGTCAGGGGATGGCCACCCCTCCTCAAAAGGGGGCCTTTGGTTCAGACCCCAGATGCTCCATGTCTGCCCTCCAGCCAACTACTCTGAGGGTTTGACCTCCACACCTCACTGGGGCTGGCTTCTATGTGGATTTTCTGTTTGACATGTGGAGGAGTTGGACCTGTCCTGGCATAGCAGGACACCCTAAAGAGGGCGCCCAGACCTTCCCTCCTCCTCTACCCCAGGGCTCCTTGCAGGCTGTGCTCCCACCTTCCTCCAGGCTCCAGAGAGCCAGACGGCTCCAGCGCAGGTCTCTGCACCGCGCGGCTTCCAAGTGCCTTGATGAGACGTGTTTAATCTTCCACCAGGATTATTTAACCTCCGCATCCTTGTTAACAAACAGCCATTATTAACGAGATGGTAGACCACATGGGGTGGGTTTGTACAGACAATGAGAGCTCCCTTAGCCTTTCTGCGAGCAAATTCATAGTCGTCAGCGACTCAGCTGCCCCGAACCCTCTTACACAGAAAACTGAGTCGAAGCCGGTAATCTGGCCCCTTCCCCACGACCCCCGGGGCTGGAGGCTCCATCCTCTGCAAACAGAGCTACATCGCTCCCTTTCTTCCCTGCCTCCCACTCTCGCTCGCTCTCCCAAGGGGTGGCTACAGTGCGTTATAAATTTTACCTTTCCAGTGTGCAGGAGAGGCGAGAGGAGGCTCTGTCCCAGCTCCGGGCCTGCCTGTCCCCGAGGACACCAATTAAAGACACTAATTGGACAGCAATACATCAAAGTCGCTCCCAGGAGTGAGTCCTCTCAGGGCGCCAGGAATCCGTTAGTTGGGCTTTTGTTTCAAACACAGAAATACAGAGGAAAAAAAACGCACACACCTCTACGCGGGCAGGAGTAGGGCGCGTGCTGTGCCGCGTGGGCTTCTCTGTCTCAGCGCTCGCTGGGAGCCTCTCCCTCTCCTCTCTTTTTCCGGCTCGGCACATCAAACGATCGTTCCCGCTTCTCTGTTCTGAGTTCACCTCACTTACTTCTCCAAAGAGCGCCGCCTAGAAGGCCCGCTCTTCTGGGACTCGCACACTAACAGAGCCCGCGTAGACGCGGCACACGGTTTTACCCAAGAGCGCTGGTTTCGGGAGAAACAAACGCACCTCCCGCGCACTTCGTTCTGGTCTTTCCCTTAATAGGTTGAGGGAGGGCAAGTAGACACCTGGGGAGGCACCTGTCGCCTGGACTCAACTGCACGGGGTCCTCACGAGGTTCCCGGACGCCTACAGGAGGAGGGCGACGGAGGGGAACTGGCCTCACCCAAGAGGGGTTATTTCAGGATACAGAAAGGGACGCTTCGACGGAGGAAGGAAAGGGTTCTTCTCTGGGGGAACTAGACGCTGCTGCTCACAGGCCCAAAGGCCCCCAGACAAGCCGGCCATGGAAGGGGCTCTGGCCCAGAGGGACCTGAAGCCACCGGGGCGCGCTTCACGTCCCCAAATGGCAAGCGGCGGGGATCGGGGGAGCTGTGGAAACCAGGTGCTTTCCTGCTATCGTCTTAGAAGGAAGGCCGAGCCTCCAGAGTCCAGAATTTACCAGCAACCTGTGCTGCGAGCGCAACGAGGCCTCCCGACTTCAGCTACAAAGGCCTCAGCGCCCTGTGGGTCAGACCCAGGCCAGGGGGCCTAAGCCCCTTACAGGGAGGGACGGAGACCCGGGCACAAACTGGGACGTCCATGCGGTGAGCGCCCGGGGATCGCTGTTCCTCAGCTTGCCCAGCCCGGGCCACACGCGGCCGCTGCCTGCGCCGGGGAGGCGGGAACCTGAAGCCAGCGAGAGCGAGGCCCGGCCCGAGTCGCCACCGCAGCCACAGCCACCGTGCAGGCTGGTGCGCCGGGGACCCTCGGCCTCACCTGGGCCTTGGGGAGGCCAGAAGTGCCCCTAATCCTACAGGGCCGCGCCCGCTCCTTTCCCTCGGGAAGACAGATTGGAATGGCTGCTTTTGATCCCATTTGTTACCAACCCCGGCATTTGTTTTCCATTTTATAAACGCTTCCCTTTAAGTAATTGTCCCTGTTAACAGCGTATACCTTTCAGCAGCGCTCACTGCGCTATAAATAATCTCGATGAAGATGCAAGGATATGACTTTCACAAGATTGGACAATTGATTCAATCTGTGACCCGCGATGGCGAATAATATTGGAAGGCTATTTAAACAGATGAAGGCCTAAATTGTCTTGCTTGTATCTGAATTAATTTCTCATTCATCATCATTATGAAGTGATTGGTCTACTCAAGCTCTTCAGCCTGCTGGAACGGAGCGGGATTTAAATGAGATTGTAACACAATTTAAATGCTTGCCGACTTTAACGAGGCCAATTGAGCAGCTGCAATAAATACAAATATTTTTCTAAACAGCCTTGTTTTAAATAATTACTTAATGCTTTCATGTTTTTTTAAGTGGCAATCTTTCTCCCTCTCCTGCTCCTGCTCAGAATATCATACACTTATTTGCTGAGAAGGTGATTTTGGAAACGACTTTGTGTTTCTGTTTGCTTTGTAGACAGTAGGATGTGTTTTGTGATTGGGTTTTGTTTTGTTTTGACTCAGAGTCTCAGAGTCAACATTTCCAGGGTCCCTCAAACTGGCACAAATGGTGAGCTGAGCCTTAGTTTCACCCTAAAACAGTCTTCTGTGCTGCCCCCGCAGAGCTTGGGAGGAGCTGAGTGATGGAAGAAATTTGTCGTTTGGACCTAGTCACTTATCCAGATGCAGTTTAGCTGGGTTTTGCAAACGAATCCGTGTGATTGCTCTTACAAATGACACCCTGAAGAGTGGCATTGTTTCTGATTTGTACTGATGACCGTCATCATCTTGAACAAATCAGAATTCCAACATATCCCAAAGGTGTCCCTTAGGAAGCTCAATCTGCAAGCAGTTTGGCTTCCTGCAAATCAAAAGGAGTAGGTGGAGGCTGACTGAGGATTTCTTTGTTAGGGAAGGGGCACAGAAAGAGAACTTTGCCATAACAAATGGTGGCAGGATGGCGGAGGAGGGGGTTGGTAATTAGAGAAATGCCAATTTTGTGGCCTCAACCTCCTTTCTCTCCTATCTGTACCCCTACTCCTACTCTTTCCTCTACCTATCTGGGGTGATGGTGTATGGAGAGGACGCTAAGATCCCTACTTTGAGAATGCCATCCGTCTGGACACCTTTGGCGGCAACGGTCCACCGCGACACTCACGTTCATTCTCCGGCGGACATATGGCGGCTGGTGTTTCCTCAGTTGGGGAATAATGGAAGCAACCAAGCGGGAGAAGCCTGAGGAACAAAAGAATCTTTTAAACTTTAGTGAAACGGCTGGGGTTGGGGATGTGGGGGGACACTCGACTTACTGTGAGGACCTGAGTCCCATTTGGGGGTGACTAATACCATGTCCCCCCGGAAGGCCTAGGGCAAAGAGATTCATTCTGAATCTCTTCTCCCTCATTCCCTAGTCGAGGGAGAGGGACTGCATGTCTGGAGAGTGCGGGTCCTAGTTTCAAACCTAGGAAGGTGGAGTGGACATAATCACTAAAGAAACCATTCAGGGGGCATGCCGCATTGGACGACAGGATCAAACTGTAGGATAAAAAAAAATAGGGACAACGATGCAGAAACCAAGTAGTGATTTGCTATGTAACTGAGGAATTTAATGCCAGAGTTAGGGAGCTGCTGGCCAGAATCATTTTGTCTTCAAGGCTCTGCGGAGCTCATCCTCTTTATCCTGTTGTTTAAAATGAGCATTATCCCAAACATATGCAATGCAATCAGTTTGGTCACACTTACAAGAACACGCTTTAATAAGGCAATCAATCACACTCTAACAAGCCAGCAATTGCCAGGGGCCGGTGCGCACTCGGGCTGTGGGGTGGCCAGCCTTGCCCAGCTGGACGAATCTGGGCTGGGTGCTGGACCACGCTTCCAGGCCCTGCCGGCCAGCCGGAATTGAAGAGCCCCGGGAAAGCGTGAGTCGGGAGTGAGGTGTCAGGTAACTGGGGGTTACCTCAGAATCTGTGCCCCAAAACAGGGTGAGAGAAGAGGAAGTGGGAGCCAGGAGCTCATAGCTACATTGGCCACTAATAGCTGTGTAGACCTGGAGTTTCTATTTTCCCACCTGCAAAATGGAACCGAGATGAGGCAAAGCCAACACTGAGAAAGTTGAAAAACGAAAACAACATCATGGTAGGTCCTGGTCTAGCCGTCTGTTTTCCAGATAAGGAGGTTGTGATTGTGAAGGGGTAGTACCTTCTTCAAGTCAACTCCCACTTCCTCCCTGCCACCACTCAAATGGAACGTGTCATGCCAGATGGGGTTGCCTGATGCAAGTGGGCTAAGAATGTTTGGGGCGGGGGGAAGGGGAGTGAGAAGGTTTGCCTAGTGCCAAACCGCAAACCTTGGCAAAAGGGAAATTTCATTATGAAGTAATGAGTAATTCCTCCTGGCAAGATGTATTGTTATATCTTCCACTTCAATTTGGAGGAAGAGAGGCTCAATTACCCAGAAAATACAGTCAATTAAAGGCTGCTGATTGGACACGAAGCCGGATCATCGATCTTGTACTTTCCAATATCGCTGCAGACACCTCATTTTCCCTCCCTATTAACTGAAAATACGCCTGGCATTAAGGCAACCCGCAGCCCATTTACCTGTCGCAAGCAATCTCTGCCCAACGTGGAGCAACGCAAAATTTACCGGGATTTGGCACTCGGGAGCTTTTGGCTGCAGGGGAGGGGGTGCTGGAAACCTCAGGGCACAATTTGCTTGGGAGGGCACCAGCTACTGTGTGCAGGAGGATTTACTGTGGAACCCAAGGAGGGAGGAGGGCATTTGAGGAGTCTCTATCTGCTGGCAGATACAGTGGCAGAGGACCCCTCGTGTCTATGCAATCCAGAGCCTCCTGGACTCCCAGAAGGCTCCCATCTCTCCCCTGTTTGGGTGGAACTTCACACCCAGCCACATTTGGGTCTCCTGTGGGGGGTGCAGGTGGGGGCTGGAAGGTAGCTTCTGAGCACTGCCTTTCCTCTTGTCCTAATCCCTCAGAATCCCACCCTCAAGATGACTTCCAGTCTGAGGACAATTCAGACCAAGATGATCCCAACCAAGAAGCCTTCCTCCCTGCTGTCCTCCACCCTCAAGTGTGGACCCAGCTTGACCAAAAACTCAGCTCTCTGCAGTACTCAGGCTCCACTGCCACTGCCTCACTCACCTCCCTTTGGGCTGGGGTCGAGGCAGGTTGCTCAGAGACCACAACCTGGGTCCCCTTTCAGTTGCTCAAAGGATTGGAACAACTGGAGAAGAAACCACAGGGGTGGGCCCCTGGCAGCATTCAGCTGCCACTTTACCCAGGAAAGGCTCCCCACATACCCAAAATTAAGGAAACATGCACCCCAGGGCAGCTTGGAGCCTGCCTTCTCCACCTCCATGCAATGTCTGTTTGGAGCCTACCAATGACAGAGGCTTGGAAGACTCTGTGGGTCCATGTTTTGGTTCCTTTCCTACTGAAACCCATGGTGGCTGAACTAGCAATTTTAAAAGTCAATTAAGAGCTGCTTGCTGCCACAAAAACTAAAATGCTAAAGTGAGAATTATGTCCAGCTTTTATTGCAATATGGTTAACGAATCATAACAGCAAGTTCTTTGGGCTTCAGAGGAAAACCCCAAACCAAACCAAATTCATTCCCTACAGGAAGAATCACTCCCTCTCAGTCAGGGTGAAGCTTGCATTGGGTGTACACGTTCTCTTCTTCCTCAAAAACTGGCTGCAAGGATGAGTGTGGGAGTGAGGATTTGGGGGCAGCTCTAAACAAACCCTGGTGGAGGGTACAGACAGGGTCCCCAGAAGGGGCAGAAGGCTCCCACTGGTATCTGGAAGTCAAGCTCCAGTGGTAGCTTGGGAAGAAAATGAGAAAAAGTTGTAAAATGCCCAATGCAAAGGGTAGGGCCAGAAAACTCCTGGTGAAGTGAAGGTGAACAAGCAAAGGATGAAAATTGCCTATAATTTACCGCCAGATACTGAGAGAGGGAGGTGAAGTTCTCACTCCCTAAGCTCTTCCCTGGGCGCCTTGTTAACAGCTCCAGCTCTGGGCTCAGTGGTCAGCTCCGTGTTGATCATTATTACACATTCAACATTCATAAACCCTCCTCGCACACATCACTTGCTAATCAGGGTGTGTGCTGGGCCCAGGGAAAAAAGGCTTGGCCTCATAGAAGCGGCAAAGGGCTCCTGGGGCATCTGCAGCCTCCCTGGCCAACAAAAAAGTGGGGGCAGGGAGAGATGGAGCCGCAAGTTGAGAGGTGTCACAAAGCTGGGAATGAGGAAGGAGATCTGGTGCTGGCAGACGCCAGACCCAGAAAATGCTGTGTAGTCGAGGCTCCAGGTTCCGTGCCAAGGGGCCGGATTCTCCCCAGTAGTAAATAATCTCTCACTCTCTCCTCCAAATGACTGGTATGTTGCCATCCACCAGCCCCTTGTCATGCCTTGGAAAGGCTGCAAAGACTAATCTCTACCTGCTCTGCATACACAGCATTTTGTTCAGACAGACAGCAATTTCCCTTTCCAGTGCTTGGGCCTTGGCTGGGGAGAGGGGGCCCGCTGAGAGGGGAGTGTGAGATGGAGGGTGATGGGCCGAGGGGCCGGATATTGATTGCTGTTGCTGCTAAGTTTTGTTTAGCTTTGGAGCTACAGCCTCGACCCTGATAGGGGGCGGTGGGTCCGGAGGCCGCCCCGGAGGAAGGTCTCTCAACCTCTGCTTCCCTATCCCCACTCCTGCTCCCCAAACGCGCCAGCCACGGCCACTTCCTAGGCTTTCCAATTCTCGCGGCCGGATCCCGCTGGTCCTTTTCCGCCCTCTCCTTTCCCCGTTGGCTTCCTAGGGGCGAGGAGCGAGAGGCTGAGTGCCGGGGATGGGGGGTGACCCCACGGGCGTCCTGGAGCCGGCAGCCGGCCTGAGGCCCCTTATCTAGTGAGGGGCACCTCCTCCCTCTGGTCCAGAGCGACGGAGGAGGCCTTGCTGAGCACCGAGGGCGCGAAGGTGAGGAAGGAGTCTGAGCGGGAGGTGGAGGCACAGGTGAAGTCCGAGGCGGCGGCAGCCCGGGGTGCCAGCCCGTTGGCCGGGCCGCTGTGACAGGCGAGGCAGGAGCAAGGGCCGCCGGCCGAGGCGCCCAGTCCGTGCGCGGGCCCGGGATAGAGCGGCGGGTGACGGAAGGCGCACAGCAGTTCGGGCCGCGGGTAGGGCTGCGACAGCACGCGGAATGTGTCGAGCGGGCGCAGCGGGCCGCTGAAGGGCGAGGCAGCGGCGGCGGAGGCAGCGGATGCGGCGCCCAGGCCCACAGGCGAGTAGTAGGGCAGGGGCAGGTGAGACGGGAAGGGGTAGGGCAGGCCGCCCGCGGCTGCCGCATGGCTCATCATGTAAGTGTAGAAGGCGGGGTCCGCCGGGTGCGGCCACGTCATGGCCAGGCGCTGCCGCTTGTCCTTCATACGCCGATTCTGGAACCATACCTGGGGAGAGGAGCGGAGCAGGTTCGGCAGCTGGACTCGGCCCGATAGTCAGAGGCCGGAAGTCTGGTCCCGCTCCGGGGACGGTGTTCTCAGGGCAGGAAGAGTCAAAGCAGACACCAGCTGGGTAGAGACGGACCCCACCACCACCACCTGGAGCTGGAATCCCTCCAGAGAGTTTTCGGGAGTGACTCCAGCCCGCTCCCTCCTTCCCTCTGCCCAGGTGGCCAGGCCCTGGGGTGCCAGAGGCCGGTGTGTGTACGGGAGGAGCGGTGAGAGGACGTGGACTCAATTGGTCTGAGGCCGCAGACAGCGTGTCCCCAGAAACTACCTTGTCACCCGCACAGGCACTCTATACCCTCCCCCCACTCCCACCCCCTGTCTATTTAACAAGGAAAGAGACAGAGTCAACCACACGGCAGCAATGCCTGCCTAGGAGCCGTCACGAGGGTCAATCTGCACGCGCTGGGCAGGGAGACCCCAGGCCCAGATTCCTGGCCTGCGGTTTATGGAGTGGGCAGTTGGTATTTACTTCCCGCTAAGTAGGTGCACATCCGCCTCCCCAGCCTGGACCCCGCATACCTTGATGGTGGTTTCCGGCAGGTTTAGGGCGGCCGCCAGCTCGCATCTCCGCGGCCTGGATACGTAGTTCTCCCGGTAGAATTCCTTCTCCAGCCGCGCAATCTGCTCTCGGGTGAAGGCGGTGCGGTAACGACGCATCTGGTCACTGGCGCTGCACGCCAGGGTGCCTTGCGAGCCGCCCCCGCCACCGCCGCCGTTGCTCTTGGAGGTCTCACTTCCTCCGTTCGGACTGCCGACCAGCGCCTCGGAGCCGGACCCTGCACAGCGAGTCCAAAGCACAGGCGTGTACAGACACAGACACACAAATGCCACTGAAGTGGGGCTGTAGGCCTAAGGTGGGAGGGTGATTTGGGAAGGGACACCCTGTCAGCCACTCCGATAACTGTTTCTGCTAGGGTACTGCGGCCACTGGGGAACCCAAGAAGGGAAGATAAGGGCCTGCCCTTGATTAGGTAGGTAGAGGTCTTTGGGGAGGCCTTCCCTTCCCCTAAGGCATTCTGGGTACAGGGGTTCCCAGTTGCCCTTTCCACCTGCCCTGGGGCATAGGAGAGCTTTCTGCCTCCCGTTGGCAGGGGTGGGCAAGGGTGTGCACTTCTGACAGGCACATGAGTTGAGATGCACCTTTGTGCTAGAGCGTTGTAAACTCTGGGTCAAGTGCATTGTAGTATGCTGAGCAATCAGAGAGTTTCCTTGCTCTTCTGTGTGCCAAGCTGCCAGAACAGGTGTGGGAATGTGTACTAGGTTCCGTGTATTGCAGGGCTGGAGTGAGAATGCTTGTTGAGTATCTTATTTATTACCTTAGTATATGTGAGTGAAGTGCAGGTTGTTCTGAGGGCAGGTTGTGGGAAGGAGGCTGGGTGAAACTGGTGATAAGACAGTAAGGGGTATTCAACAAGGTGTTGGCTGCCAAGGCCAGGGGGTGGTCTTTCTTCCCTCCCAGGCTCTTTCCACCCACTCCTGCAGTTCTATGGAGGAGTGTCTGCTGGTGGGCTCCCCTCTCCACCCCCACCCACAGTTTTCCACCCCCGTCTGGGAAGGTGGATTGTTGGCACAGAGGGAAACTCCCTTCCGAGCTATCCACCCCCTTCCCATTAGCCTTTGGTGGGGAGGGGTTCTCCAGTTAAACCAGCCCCCCTTTGGGCCTACCTCTGAGAAGGGTGGGGCTCCAGCCCCCTGCAGCTCCTTTTCCTTTGGGTGGAGAAGTGGGACTAGGAAGGAAAGGGGAAGGGGGAGAACCCGATCTCTGCCTTTTCAAATGCAACCGGAGACCAAAGGCAATTAGACCATTGGGACCATTTCCGACCTGGCGCCGCCAAGCCCGGGAAGTGACAAGGTAATTTAGACCTCTGACCGACGTGCAAACTGGTCGGAGGGCTGCAGCACCCGGGCTGCCCAAGTGGGCCGCAATTTTACGGTCCTTTATGGACTCCTGGCTTCCGCGCCTCCATGCCTCTTACACCCGGACAGCCACAAACTGCCCGGACCGGCGTTTGATCTTGCCCTCGCCTGGAGAAAGTGTCTTCCCCTAGCAGTTGAAGCCATTCCCCGAGCAGTTGAAACACTGGGGGCTTGGGGTGAGCTTTGAATCCCCCAAGTCCAGGACTTGCATCCGCGCCCACTCCACCCCACACTCAAGGCACTGCTGTCACCCTTAGTCCCGCCAATGCCAGAACACAGTAGGAGACCCCCGCCAGAACGCAGATAGCAGGGAGAGTTGCTCAGGTGGGTCCCCCCAGCCATCCTGCCCTAGGGGAAGGGAGTGTCTCCCTCCTGGCCTGCGCCGAAGTGAAGGGTGGGCGCAATGGGAGGCCCGAGGAGCGGAGGGGCGCGGTGGCTACCTTTGCTGTGCTGGTACTCGGCGTTCCCGGTGGCGCAGTCCGGGGTGCAGCTCACCTCGATTTCTTCATAGAAATCCGACTCGGTGTCCGAGCTACTGGGTTGCCCCTGGCCGGAGAGGCTGTCGACGGAGGGGGCCGGGGGTCCCGGGCCAAGCATGGCCGCCCCGGCTACCCGGGGCTCGGCGCCCGGCCCCGCCGCGCTGCCTGCGAGTCCATCTACCGGCTCCTCCTCCGGGCCTCCCCCGCCGCGCTCCCGGGTGGCCGGAGGGACGGCCCGAGGGCTCAGGCAACCACGGGGCACCATCTTCTCGGGCGGCTCCGGCAGCGGGCTGCCCACGGCTTCGGACAAATTGGAGACCCTCTTGCCAACCAGAGTGCCAAGCTGACCCCCATCCAGAAACACAACCATGTCCTTTCGGCTCTCCATCCCGGGGCTCTCCGGTAGGGGAGGGGAAAGCCCCAAGTGAGTTCCTAACCCCGGCTCCCTGGGTCTCCAGCGGCCAGACGGATCTTGGTTGCAGGAGGGAGAAAGAGAGGCCGGGTTACTGGGACCGCGCAGAGCGGCTGGAGCGAAGTCCGTACCGCGACCGCGGCGGTGGCGGTGGGGAGCTAGGGTCACCTTGTGATGCGAGCGCTCCTCTGTGCCGCACCGCCTCTGGGAGGAAGCCCCATTGCCCTCTTCTTTCTAAGCTGTCATCCTCCTGCTGCAATCGTCATTACAGTACCGCTGGTGACGCCACTCGGCGAGCGCAAGTGGATAAATAGAAACGTCTGCCACAGCGAAGATGAAAGGAGACCCGCAGCTAATGGCTCGGCAGTGATGCGCCAGGTGTGGGCCTCGCTCGAATGGGGAGGAGAGTGTGAAAACAGACAGAGAGACACACACACTGAGAGAGGGAGACACCCAGGCAGAGGGGATGCAAATGGAATTCCGCAGAAAGAAAAGAGAGCTTAACGCGCGCGGCGAGTTCCGCAGGGGCAGCGGGACTCGGTAATTAAATACGTTTTTGATTTTTTTATTTTATTGTTGTTTTGATTTTTGTTTTCTTAACTTGGTGCCTTGATCTAACACCGATGAAAGAATCCATAACTGCATTTTAGAAGTGTGAAGCCCAGCTTACAAGCCTCAATTCTGTCGGCATTATTACAACTGTCTGCCCCTGGCAGCTAACCTCAAACTGGCTGAAAAGTCTTTTTACAAGCTACGGAAAAATGTATCCCCCCGCCCCAAGTTGACTGGAGAGCTTGAGGCTGGGCCATCTTTTCCTCTCTTCTCCTCCCTCTCCCTACCCACCTCTGTCTCCTTACTCCTGGGAACCAAACTTTGCTATTTTTCTTCCCCAAGGGGCAAAAAATAAATACCTTACTTTTTTCTTAAATTTAAAGACCCGCCTTGGCTGCTGTAAGAGTGTGTGCTGATTTCTTTTAAATACCTCCTTCCCATCTAGATGGTCTTAAGTTTTCCACAGCCTGGTTTCATCTTGAGACGGCTATTCGTAGAAGAAGTCGCTTTCCCGTTTGCCTGGGCCTCGCCTGCACTCCAGGTATGTTGGGTGGGGAGAGGTTCTAAGAGTTGTCTTTTTTTTTTTCCTTGCCCATATTTTAAGGTATTCGTTCAGAATCAACGGATTCTCCTGGAAAGAGGTTTTCCAAATGAAGAGGACCCAGGAAATGCGGCCCCTGCTGTGGCAGTACTGGAGGCCCCGAGCTGGGAGAAGGCAGTAACTTTCATCGCAGTATTTTGGGCAGGGGTTCAGCCTCCCGGAGCACAAAAAGGTTGGGGTTCATAGAAGTTTGACTCATAAGGTCGTCTCCCAAGTGCCTGCCCAGGGGCAGTGGTCTCTGTCTCCAAAAGTGGATGGCATTTGAAGTAGAAGAGAGTGAAGTCGCTGAAAATGCCCTAAAACAGCAAGTAAGTAGGGGCTCTGATGAAGGGCAGGAGGTGGGGGCAGGGGTTGTGGAACTTGATATTTGGGGGCTGCCATAGGCCTCTGTTGGCTCCTCTCCCAGGGAAGAAGCTTGAATAGAACTCCTACAAACTGACACTTTGAGCTCTAAGCAAGTGTGCTGGGGCCAGGTGGGTGGGCTAAGTCTGTCCCCACATTGCTGAAGGCAGGAGGTGGGCACCTTCTATGCTCAATCTCCCTTTCTCCGCCTCCTCCCCAAGAGCTTCCAGCCCTAGGCAGCCAGCTGCAAAGGGCAGCCCAGCACCTCCCTTCTTTCCATGTCCCTAGCAAACCCCCAGCTTTTACAGGTAAGTCCTCTTTCATGACCTTTTTGTCTGTTATCTCCTACTTTTCTCTCCTCCTGTTTCTCCTTGTGTATTCTTCTCCCTCTTTGCTTCTCTCCTCCATCTTCCTATCCATAGGGTTAAGGAAGGTAGAGGAAGTAAGGGGTCCAAAGAAAGACAGTTTTCTCTCCACTCTGGCTTTCCACTTCTCCTTCAGTCTAAGATGCTCATTAATCTTGCCTGGGGACAGAGGCAGTGGGATCCAGAAGGTGGTGTCCACATATATATCTCCACTCTTTGGGACTGCTGAAGCCACTGTGTGCTGAGCACTGCTAGCCTCAAAATCCAGGGTAATGTTTTAGATGTGAGAGGAGCAATTGAGAGTCAGGGAGTCAAATCCTGGAACCTTTTGCTGCCTTGGAGAGCTGTCCAGGGATTCTATCATGCTCTGTCCTCCCTAAGAGCAGCCACAGCCTGAGGGAGCACCTGGCTTGCTCTCTTTCCTGTCAATGGCAAGCCCCCTGGGCATCTGTCTTAGAGCTGCCAAGGTTGCCTACTCTCTATAGGGTCCTCCAGCATTAGGCCTTGGTGGTGGTGCCCACCCTCCTTTCCTCCTTGAGCACTTCACCTTCTCATGGGTAGCCTGCTGCCCCCATCTCCTAGGGGCTGGGTCCTCAGAGGGACTCCTGGCTCCCCACCCCCCTCCCAACAGCTCTGCATTCAATGAGAATCCTCTGTTTGATCCTCTTTTCCTCTGGGTGAGATGAAAGCCGAGTAGGAGAGATCAAGGAGCACTACTTAGTCTCCTTCCTGGGTCGGGCCCAACAGAGCAGGGCTTTTACATCCCGGGGAGAGGGCTGGATGGAGCTGAGGACAGGCTTTTCAGAGGGAGGTTGCCTCCCTTGGGCTCCAGATCTGAAGCTTCAGGAACACATCCCCTCAGCCCAAAGCCTTCCCCAGCCCTCTCTCGACTTCTGCCCCGCCCTTTCAAAGCTGACTGTTTCTCCAGTCTTAGGAGCGTAGGGAACCACCCCCACTTCCGCCCCTTTCCGCCGGTGCATTAGGGGGAAAACGTTTTAACCAAATGTCACTTCTTCCAAAAGCATCCTTTCATCAACGTCACATTAAGAGTGGTTGGGTTTTGCCGGGCGCGGTGGCTCAAGCCTGTAATTCCAGCACTTTGGGAGGCCGAGACGGGCAGATCACGAGGTCAGGAGATCGAGACCACCCTGTCTCTACTAAAAACTACAAAAAACTAGCCGGGCAAGGTGGCGGCGCCTGTAGTCCCAGCTACCCGGGAGGCTGAGGCAGGAGAATGGCGTGAACCCGGGAGGTGGAGCTTGCAGTGAGCTGAGATCCGGCCACAGCACTCCAGCCTGGGTGACAGAGCGAGACTCCGTCTCAAAAAAAAAAAGAGTGGTTGGGTTTTTAAAGGAAAGAAGACAAAAAAAGAGGACTGGATAAGAGCACTGCTTTGGTTTTTTGGGTGGTGAATGTGGGGGGAGTATTCAATAACGTCATTATCATTGTATCGTGAAGGTTATTCGCGGCACGGCTCGAGAAGGAAGGTAAATTCCGAGAGCAAGTGAAGCCTTGCACAACCCCATTAAGCCTGGGCAATCCCGTAACAGCGGAGAAGGGGTGATAGCAGGTGAGGTGGAGGCCGCTCCAGGCCCGGCGCCTTCTCATTTCCCGCGGCGGGGGACATCCATCCCCCACCTGCCACACGGCAGGCCCCCAGTCCCTTCCCTGCCGGGGCGACGGGCTTCGATCCAGCCGGCTCCTCTCGGATTGAAATTCTCGGGACTTCAAAAGCTCCCAGCTTGGCTTCCGCCGGGGCTGGGCTGGCCTGGGCCGGGGTGG
>NW_012114877.1:3616121-3625847 GCF_000951035.1 Colobus angolensis palliatus | reverse complement strand
TGGGGGTGGGAACCCCGGGGAGGCGACGGAGATAAGGTGCGCGGGTCGTTTTAAATGGAATCGGAAGCCGGGTCTAGGCCCCCAGACGCGCTGGTCAGCTGGAACAGCTTTGCTCCTCAAGAAAACCGGGCTCAGGAAAGCGGCGCCTGTGGGGCCTGCCTCCGCGGTCTGCCCGCCCGGCTCGGGGGAGACGGCCCACGGCCCGGATCGCCCTCCCCAGCCTGCAGCGGACCTTTCAACAGCCACAGAGGCCCGAGAAGGGAGAGAGCGAGGAGTCCTGCGCCCGGGGCCAGGAGCTGGCTTGTCGGCTCAGGTGTCGGTGAAAACGCGATCAGGAAAAAAAATGTTTTCGCTTCTCTTTGGTTAAAAAGTAAGAACAAAGGGAGCTTCCTTCTGAACAATAAGCGTGGTCTGGCTGTCGTGAATATTAGTCTTGGGCCCTCTGTCATCTTCCAGCCCGTGGTGGGGGCGCCAGCCGTCGAAGTTCTCGGACTGCTGGGTCCTCGCGGTGGGGACAGCCGGAGGTGGGTGATTCTGGGACCCAGTTCCCCTTTCTGCCATGACAGCTGCTGATGTCCCTCTGGGAACCTGGTGCCACTGCTGGGTGCACCTCTGGGGAATAAGGTCGAGTGGATCTCACACTTGCAGGTCGATCAGGGTTGACCACTCCCCTCACCTCCTTGCACTGCAGTGGAATCTGCTGAGAAAGTCGGTGGCAGCCCTGCAACTGTGGCAGGCACCATGGAACAGTTTCTCCTTCAGACAGGGGGAACCTGCGGCTTCTGGAACTCTGATTTCGAAGAGTACCCCCTCCTCCACCTTCCTGGAACTGAGAGGGCCAGGTGCCTGGGACAGGAAGCTAGATGCCTCTTAGGTCCTGGGAGGCAGCTGGCCCTGCTGCACACCTGCCCGTACACCTGTCTGCCTGGGCTCCTTGAGGCCAGCGTGGTAGCTTCCTGGCCCTGTGCTAAGGATGTCTGGTCCACAACCTCATGCCCACCACTGGCCCATCCTGGGGTTGGAGGACTCAGGGTGAGACTGGCAGCTGAGGACCTTCCCAAGCTCAAGGCTTGCCCCCACCTCAGCCACTGACTGGAAGGGCCCAATGCAGTTTGTTTGGGTCCAAGAGCAATTCTGCAACACCCAAGCACCCAAAGGCTCAGACATCTCCCTCCCCAACCCTAGCAGAGATGCTATGGATTCTTCTTCATCATTATTGTCCTGAAGTTCACTTTTATTACAAAGAACATTGACACCCATTTCTCATTTAATCTAACAATCTCATTTAACTTAACAGTTCTTTAAAAGGCCTCTTGTAGAATGACCAGTGGTCTTGACTCAGATGGCCAGGTCATGGCTGAGTGTCAAACCAGGCTGAGTCTGCCTTCCAAGGCCATGTCCCTTCCTGGCCTTCAGGTATGCCTCAACCCCCAGCAATGCTTTAACTCTCCGTAAGGCAACCCTCCACAAAGCCTCAGCCTTTGCTGGGGTTTAGGCAGGTCTATGGGCCTCTCAGAGAGTGTTCTGCCTGCCCTTAGAAGCACCTGCACGGCTGGAAGGTTCAGGGCCCACAGAGCTGGACGGACTAGTCCTCACCTGGCCACCCCCATCCGTCACCCACACCACACACATGTTTTCCCAGGAGGGCAAACAGAAATTCCTTTAGAAGTCTGGAGTTCCCGCATAAGAGAAGTCAGGCCGGGCGCGTTGGCTCACACCTGTAATCCCAGCACTTTGGGAAGCCAAGGCGGGTGGATCACGAAGTCAGGAGATCGAGACCATCCTGGCAAACACTATGAAACCCAGTCTCCACTAAAAATACAAAAAAAATAGCCAGGCGTGGTGGTGGGCGCCAGTAGTCCCAGCCACTGGGAAGGCTGAGGCAGGAGAATGGCTTGAATCTAGTGGGCGGAGCTTGCAGTGAGCGGAGATCATGCCACTTCACTCACTCCAGCCTGGGCAACAGAGCGAGACTCTGTCTCAAAAAAAAAAAAAAAAAGAGAGCAGTCGCAGATCTAAGTATTTCACATGTATTAACTCTCCAGCCTCACAACAGGCTCTGAGGAAGACAGCATGAATCATCTCTATTTTGTAGCCGAGAAACCTGAAGCACAGACAGAAAGCTGATGTGTAAATGAGCATCAGGATTCAACCCCTCCCTCCAGCTCAAAGGCCACTCTCATAATTTGAGCATTAGGAAGGTGCTAAGCATTGCCTTCTGAGACTTCCCTTCCAAAAATTCAACTTGTGATTTTTGTGGCCAAAACCTCTTCTCCTCTACCTCATTTCTAGATTAACTCACAGAGGGGGTTGGGAGAGCCACCCTCAGGAATGTAGGGTAGGAGAACTGCTCTGCGTAAGCATGTGGGAAGGGTCTCAGGGCCTGAGGCCAGAATGTCAGAAATATCACTGCAGCTGCTGATACTGGAGACCCTAAGAGACAAAGCCCAGTCCCTCGCTGACCATTGCAATCCATTGAGGCCCTGAGAACCTTTCTGTAAAGGAGCGGGACTCACCAAGGTCACCCAGACAGTTTTAACCTCTTAGGAATTAAGGCCCCTTCACATAGCCATCAGCCCTCTTCCCAGGAAAATGCAGAGGCAGAGAAATTGGCCTTCAGTTCCCAGATCCCCCATCCCCTACTCCCTTGGAGCCACCATACTCCAGGCACAATTCCCTGAGCCATTTCATAGGGAGTGTAGCTTTACCAGGGTATTTTCCCTTACATGACTGCTACCTCCTTCAAACTGAACTCCAGGATTGATTGGTCCAAGGGGCAAAACCCAAGAGTCTGGCCAGGCCTGCCGACACCTGCAACCTGGCTGGGGACATCCTCTATGTTCTGCATGTGTCTCCATCCAAACCTCTCGGCTCTGGACCTGCATCAGAGAGAGAATGACCCTGTTGGGGTTTCTTCTGTAAAAGACTTGGACACTTCCTTTGGGATAAAGGGAACCCAGAGTCCAGGGAACTGTCCTGTTATTATCACCGTATACTATTGCTTCCTTTCCATTATTGAGAAGAGATTGGAGTGGGGTCAGGGGAGGATATGTTTTCAGGATCTTTTGTTTGTTTTTAATAGATTTTGTCCAGACACAAATCCTTTCCAAGCACTGGACTACCCAAGGTCCAGACAAACCTGGCCACCTTGCTCCCCCTACTCCCGGTCCCCTGCCATGGGGCACCATCTCCACCCTCTTCCACCCCTGCACTGTAAGAGGTAACCTGCCCACTGCTGCACCTGTCAGGGCCACCCAACCAGGGGAATGTAGGACCCCAAATCTGGATGGAGGCATCATTTCAGGCCCGTCGAGTTGTAGAGGGCAACTCAACGGTCCCAAAATGCTTCCTCCCAGGTGCAGGTCTCTCTCTGTCTCTGTGTGCTCTCTGACCCTCTGTCTCAGTTCCCAAGCTGAGGAGGCCAAAGCCCCTTCCCCTCTCCCTGGCCTAGAAGACTCGGTGGCGCCTAATAAGGAGCAGAGGAGTTGGTTTACCAGGTGTGGGATGGGAGAACTGCCCTGACACCCCCTTCCCCCACCCCAGGCAAGGAAGTCCAACTAGTTGGGCGGGCTTAGCCTCTCCCTCCCGTGAAATGGAAAACTCGGAGTTCTGGGGATTGACTTGCCTAGAGACCTCTCCTGGCCCAGACTAGTCCCCATCCCCCTCCTACTGAGCTTCGGAGCGCCCGAAGAGGTACAGTCCCTCCCGTCGTGCAGCGGGAAAACGGACTCGCCGAGAGGTTGAGGAATTTGCTCAGAGTCACACAGAGGGGAAGAGGGCGAGCGGGGATTTTAGCGCAAGTTGTCCAGACTCCAAGGGCCAGATTCTCCTTTAATCTTGACGCCGTGCCCCAGGACCGAGGACTGCTTTCCCTAACACCCAGACAACTGCGATGCCTTGGGTATGATTGAAAGACCCGGATAGGGGCCCCGCTTCCCAGGTAATTAAGTTTCTGTGATTCTCCAGGTGGGTTGGGCGGATGCGCGGGAGCCAGGTGAGGCTGGTATCCGAGGAGCGGAGCACGAGGGCCGGGTGGCTCACCGGGAGGGGCCGCAGGGCTCCACGGCGTGGAGGGACTGCGCGCTCCCAGTCCAGAAGCCTGGCGGTGAGTCTGTGCCGGTGAGTTTCAGAGAGTGGGGGACCGGCTATTAGGGGCGTGTTGCAGCGGGAGGAGGGCAGGAGGGATGCCAGCTCAGAAGCCAGGGAGCCGCTGGCTCGGGACTGAAGCACGCGCCACAGGCTGGGCTCTGGCCGGGAGTGTCAGTCTCTCCCCTTGCCCCAGGTGCTGCCTGGAGCCCCTGAGCGTCCTTTTCCGTCCTGGAAGCTGGTCAGCCTCCCTATCCTTTCTCCGTGGCCCCTTTCTGCGCCCTCCGCCCCTCTCCGCCTCGGTGACAAAGCGCAGCTCCCGAACTGCTGTCTTGGTGCGCCCCCCACTGCCGATCGCCAGAGGCGGAAGTCGCGGCGCGTCCCAGCATCCTCGCTGGCTCGGATCCCGCGGCTCTGCCGGGAGCAGCGGCCCCAATCCCCCAACCCCAGAGGGCAGCCGATCTTGACTGGGTAGGGAGTTCCACCCGGCCCTATGCGTCCGCTCTCTGAGCTGGACCCTAAGCGAGATGGATGGTGGGTCACAGCCCCTTAGCCTCGGCTTCTCTAGACAGTTATTAACCGCGGGTGGGGCGGGAAATAACAAGCAGTTCTCCTGTGAGCTCCTTCCTCCGATCCCCACCCCACCTGGCCCTGTCCTTTGAGAGGAAACGCTGAACACCTTCTCCCAAACTTCCCCCCTACACATCAGCCAAGGTCTGGATAAGGAGGGTCTCATGGGTGAGAGTGCCTGGTCAGCCTATATGTTCAATCATGCCACCAACACACTAGTCCGCCCCATTTGTTGTGGCTCAGGAAGTCCAGGCTGTGGGGAGCCCCTGGACACTCCTATCTCTGTAGCTGCTGGGACTTTTTCTTGGGCCTGACTTAGGTCTGACGACCATTTCTAATAAGACAGTAAGGACATGGAAATCCTCACTCTGTGACAGCAGGTTAGAAACTGCTCTGGAACTGCAGGAGCTGGAGGAGGGTGGAAAACTTGTCCCACCTAGAGATTTCGTTCACAAAAGGGGAACAGAGGCCTTGAAATGTGATTGGCTTGCTGGCTCTAAAATGGAGAAGGCCAGGTGTGGTGGCTCACGCCTGTAATCCCAGCACTTTGGGAGGCCAAGGTGGGCAGAGTCTTCTAGTCCTGATGAGCCCCACTATACCTAGAAGTCTCTTTCAAGCATTCTTTTTGAAAAAATATTCTTACAGATGAATACTCAGGCTAACCTAGAGGATATGATGTTGGAACTTCCATGATTACCCACATGGAGATGAAAGTATTATCACCTGAGCTCAGGAGTTCAAGACCAGCCTGGCCAACGTGGTGAAACCCTGTCTCTACTAAAAATACAAAAATTAGGCCGGGCGCGGTGGCTCACGCCTGTAATCCCAGCACTTTGGGAGGCCGAGATGGGCGGATCACGAGGTCAGGAGATCGAGACCATCCTGGCTAACACGGTGAAACCCCATCTCTACTAAAAAAACACAAAAAAACTAGCCGGGCGTGGTGGCGGGCGTCTATAGTCCCAGCTACTCAGGAGGCTGAGGCAGGAGAATGGCGTAAACCTGGGAGGCGGAGCTTGCAGTGAGCTGAGATCTGGCCACTGCACTCCAGCCTGGGCGACAGAACGAGACTCCGTCTCAAAAAAAAAAAAAAAAAAAAAATACAAAAATTAGGCGGGCATGGTAGTGGGCGCCTGTAATCAGCAGGCTGAGGCAGGGAGAATTGCTTCAATCTAGGAGGCGGAGGTTGCAGTAGTGAGCCGAAATCATGCCACTGCACTCCAGCCTGGGTGATAGAGCTAGAGTCTGTCTCAAAAAGAAAGCAAATGGTTTTAGTAGGAGCCAAAAAAGCCTCAGTCATGTAGCTGTAGATGTAGATGCTTTTTCTTTCAGTCATATTTTTCTAGTATCAGGCTTACTCTGGGATGCTATTTGATAAATTAAACTTACAACAAATGTTGCAAATTAGGCAGTATGGGGCCAAGGTGCCACCAAGAATACCCGAGAGTAATACCTTATATCCAAGAATAAAGATACCTACAAGTATCTTCTGTGTACTGGATAGTACACAAGTATTATGGCACTTAATTCTTACAACTCCAGAAGGTAAGCGACTACATAATTATCATCCCCATTCTATGGATGGAGAAACTAAGTGAAAGAAGGGTTAAATGCTTGCTCAGGATCACATAGCCTATTAGTGGCAGAGATGAAATTTGAATTCTAGCAGTGTGATGCTAGGAGCCAGGCTCCTACTCATTAGGCTCAATCCCTGCCTGTGACTACCGTGTGATCCGAAAAGATAGATTTCATTTCCAAAGGTGACCAAACTAGTTGAAGCCCTGGAAGAACACTGGAACTTCTTCTAGGATAACTACTATCAGTATTAATAATAATTAAGTTAGATGGTCTCTTCTTTTCCAAGTAACATTTTCACACCCACTGACCCATTTAATGCAATAGTCTTATCAAATGGAAAGAGCAGCTATTATTATGATCCCCACTTTACAGATGAGGAAGCTGAGACCAAGAGAGATTAGAGCCTCCCCCATGATCACTCAGCTAATAGATGGCAAATCAGGGAACCCTGTTACTCCTTTCGACTTCCTTGTCTCTGTTTCTTATTTTTCTTTCATTTCCATGTCAGACACATATTCACAGATCATCATATTAATCCATCTATTACTTTAGGCTGCTCAGGCAGACTTGTGTCCAGCAGTTTGTTTGTTTGTTTTGCTTTGTTTTGTTTGAGACGGAGTTTCGCTCTGTTGCCAGGCTGGAGTGCAATGGCATCATCTTGGCTCACTGCAACCTCCACCTCCCAGCTTCAAGCAATTCTCCTGCCTCAGCCTCCCAAGTAGCTGGGACTACAGGTATATACCACCACACCTGGCTAATTTTTGTGTTTTTCTTTTCTTTTTTTTTTCTCCCAGGCTGGAGTGCAATGGCACGATCTCAGCTCACCACAACCTCCGCCTCCCAGGTTCAAGAGATTCTCCTGCCTTGGCCTCCCAAGTAGCTGGGATTGCAGGCATGTGCTACCACACCTGGCTAATTTTTTTGTATTTTTTTTAGTAGAGTAGTGGTTTCTCCATGTTGGTCAGGCTGGTCTTGAACTCTTGACCTCAGGTGATCCACCTGCCTCGGCCTCCCAAAGTGCTGGGATTACAAGTGTGAGCCACCGCACCTGGCCTATTAATTTGTATGTTTTTAGTAGACACGGGGTTTCACCATGTTGGCCAGGCTGGTCTCAAACTCCTGACCTTGTGATCTGCCTGCCTCAGCCTACCAAAGTGCTGGGATTACAGGCATGAGCCACCATACCCAGCCATGTCCAGCGTTTTATTAGCTCCTCTCCAGGTTCCTAATGACGTTGGAGGTGCCAGAATTGTTCTTTTCAGTTTCCAGTTGAGGAAGCCAAGATTCAGAGAGTTCAGAGGACTTGGCCAAGTTCACAGAGCCATGACAAGAATCAGTCTTAGACTCTTCATGGGGCAAGAATATGAACTTTGTAAAGAATTCTGCAGAATGAATAAATTATTCCAGGTTCCTGCCTCATCCTTAAGGCCTAGAAATACTGGCAGATGCACAAAAAGGCAGATGGTTGTGAAATGCTACCAACACTTTTAATTATACATGACATAACGTTTTTGGTTTTTGGTTTTTTGGTTTTTTTTGAGATGTTGTCTCGCTCTGTTACCCAGGCTGGAGTGCAATGGCATAATCTTTGCTTACTGCAACCTCTACCTCTTGGGTTCAAGTGATTCTCCTGCCTCAGGCTGGGTGTGGTGGCTCAAGCCTGTAATCCTAGCACTTTGGCAGGCCAAGGCAGGCGGATCACCAAGTCAGGAGATTGAGACCATCCTGGCTAACACAGTGAAATCCCATCTTTACTAAAAATACAAAAAAAATTAGCCAGGTGTGGTGGCAGGCATCTGTAGTCCCAGCTACTCAGGAGGCTGAGGCAGGAGAATGGCTTGAACCAGGGAGGCGGAGCTTGCAGTGAGCTGAGATTGCACCATTACATTCCAGCCTGGGCAACAGAGCAAGACTCTATCTCAAAAAAAAAAAAAAAAGAAAGAAAGAAAAAAATAACTACATAGCAAAACAAGGATGCATTAATGCATTTGTTGGAAAGCAGCAGATGTGGAGATGGTAAATGTGAAATTGAAATAAAGAATTATCTGCCTGCTATCTTTGCAGTGCTATAGTAAATGGCATCCAGGATTTTGTGTCGTTTTTGCAAAAGACATTCACTGGGATTTGGAATAGTGAGAAGAAAATCAAGGAGTGCCTGGTGTGATAAGGGAATGTTCCTTTTGTAGTAAAGGCATAAGATGATCCATAAATAATAACAGAGTACAATTGCTGCCCTCTTAATTACAGTGGCGATTTAGAATAATGATTAAGTGCCCATACGTAAATTAGATTGCTTGGGTTCTAATTTGGCCCCATTTGTAAAATGGCGCCATATGAGGGTAACATGAGTTTGTACATACAGAGCACTTCCAAGAATATCTAGCACTCACTAATCCTCAATAAATGTTAGCTATTACCACTGTGGCATGTTACTTCCCTGAATGTGAGCCTGAGGAATTTCAGTAAGTTTTTGTACTGAAAGGAAGATGAAAGAGGCAACAACTCCATACCTGAAACAAATATACTAGTGGGTGGCCACTTATATTTAGAGCCAAATAAATTCTGGCCCATTGGAAGGTCAGCAGAAATGTCCTGTAGCAGCCTCCAGGCATACTCTTTAAAAAAAAGACAGAGATGTACAAGCTCTTTGCATGGTTTTCTTTCTTTTCTTTTCTTTTCTTTTTTTTTGAGACAAAGTCTTACTGTGTCACCCAGGCTGGAGTGCAGTGGTGCAAACTTGGCCCACTACAACCCACATCCAGGTAATTTTTGTATTTTTAGTATAGATGGGGTTTTGCCATGTTGGCCAGACTGATCTTGAACTCCTGACCTCAAGTAATCCACCCATCTCAGCTTCCCAAAGTGCTGGGATTATAGGCCTGAGCCACTGCATCCGGCCAATAGTTTTCTTTATCATTCCTCCATCCTGCTGCCTGGATGGAGCTTGTCTACTGACATCTTGGGCCTGGATAAGGTAGAGCAACAAGGTAGAAGCAGCTCAGATCTCTGACATCATGAAGCATCACACCAGCCCTGGAGCCCCTATCCAGGCTTTTAGGTGGAAAAAGTGTAAACCTTTATCTTGCTTAAGCCCTGCTTATTTTAAGTTTTCAAAGACTGGAAGCCAGAGCTACTCCTCACTAGCACAATTATCTGAGACCAAATTCTTGGCCTGTAGGTGATGAGAATGTGCTATGCCTGTGCCGTACTCTGCCTTGCAAACATAAAAGTAAAGAGAACAGGGTCACAAGGACCGAAAGTCTACAAGAGAATGGGAAATGAAGGAGCCATGTTTTCCAAATGAGAGAGAGAGAAGAAGAAAATGTAAGTTTCCCAAGTCTTTCTGAGTGGTGATAAAGGGGTATGCATATGTGTTCATATATATTTTTCACTGACAAATTATACATCTTCATAGAACTTTAGACTACAGTTAACGTTTTTCCAGGCAGGCAGCTGAACCTTTTCCAGGCAGGCAGACTCAATTATTTTTAC
>NW_012114877.1:3587219-3615499 GCF_000951035.1 Colobus angolensis palliatus | reverse complement strand
AGGCTGAGGCAGGAGAATGGTGTAAACCCGGGAAGCGGAGCTTGCAGTGAGCTGAGATCCGGCCACTGCACTCCAGCCAGGGCGACAGAGCAAGACTCCATCTCAAAAAAAAAAAAATGAACAAGACTTTCTCAGGAGACTAAATGAGAAAAACAGTTAGCTCTTTTATTTCTGCTCCCAATTTGCTGTAAGACCTTAAGTGAGCTATTAAACATCTTGGACTTTATTAAAATGGGGTGGTAATTTCATATAGAGTGGGTGTTGTTAAGCCTTCTTGATTTCAAATCCAAATTGAGTTTCTCCCACAGAAACTGCAGCTTTTGTAAGCTGTTCACTTACTCCTAGGGAGGTAAGAAGATATGTCTGAAGAGCTAATGCAGTCACAGATAAATATTCCATATGTTAACATAAATGCCTCAAACTTTCATTTCCTTAAGGAGAAACATCTAAGTCTCTGGCCTGCTTTGCATGCTTTAGTCTTGGGTGGGGAATGCTCCCAAGTAAAATAAGAAGCCATTTCAGAAGTATTTCTTTTCCCCACACTGGTTGTTATCTCCAGCCATTCATTTTCCCTCCACTGTGTTTCCCTGTACTGGTTTTAAGATAGGGAGTTTCCACCCCTATGGGCCTTCTGATAGTCTAGCCACTTCTTTCTGGCTTCCAAATGAAAAATGGAGGACAGAACTCAGAACTGTGACAGGGCTGGCAAGCGACATGGCGGTTACTTTTCCAGTCTCCCTTTACCCTGGAGGTGGCAAGTATGAAGGTTTGGGAAACATTCCCCTGATAACTGGATGCACTGATTTCCAACGGGATTGGATCAGTAAGTTCAAATACAATTGCCATAGTATGGCCAGGTGTATTTTTAGACTATGCAAGAAGATAAGGAATATCTGCCCACAGTTTGATGCAGTCCTTTCTTAGGCAAGAACCCAGAACCTGAAAGCTGACAGCAAGACACAAGCCAGCCCTCATGGACTCCCTCCATTCTATAGCTACAGACAAAGGCAGTGGAAGCTCAGTTGGTCTGAGCAATGACTAGATGTTGAGTCAAAGCCTGAGAGCCCAAGCAAGGGTCATATGCAACATCTTTGGTCATAGGCTGTGTTTTACTGGGGCCCCTGTGCGGTCAGGAGAAGGGGCTAATGGTCAGAAACATGGGCTCTAGGTGTGCCCCTGCCGCTCTCTGGCTGGGTGGTCCTGCAGAAGTGTCTCTGCCCTCCTCTGGGCTCTCATCAGTGAATAAAGTGCTAATCTCAACTCTGCCACACCCTGGTAATCTTGACCAATTCACAGCATCAAATATCAGTGGGAGCTAAAGGGATCTATTTTTCAGGGTGCCCCCACCATGGTATTCTGTGACTCCAACAGGTGACACACATCAGTGACTACAGGAGTGGGCTGGTAACAGAAATGTAACAGAAATGAGAGAAATGACCATGGTCACATTTGGGAATTGAGAAGACTGGGGTCACAGAATCTCAGCTCCAGCTGATATCATTGTTAGGTATTTCATTTTCAAGTGTTTCTACATGTTGGCAACTAATTCAAATTATTAGAAAATTCTATATTGGCCAAAAAATGACTCTAGGACAGAAATGGCCTACTAGGTCAATTGGAGTCACCTGCAGTCCACTGACCCAAGGAAGTGACCAACTAGGTGGGAACCTGGGGGGCAGTGTCCCCCACGCGCAGTGGCCCCATGTACTGACCAGAGCTGGGGGTCACCCATCTGAGATCCTCAGCCTCACTGCAGCCACCCGGGCTTCAGTGTCCCCAGCTTCCTCTGCATTTCTGAGGTGGTGTAACCGGGCCTATTCTCTATACACAAGTAGGGGCCGACAGGCTTGAGCGCCTGCCGGGAGTCCCGGCGGACCGGGAGCAGCGCGAGTCGCCTGCGGACCTGGAAGCCAGGGCAGCGCGAGGGACTCTCCAAGCTGGGGACAGGTTCTACTGCGGCCTGCGGTTTAGGGGCGCTGGCTGAGATCCGAGGAAGCAGAGGCAGACAGGGCACCGAGTCGCGTACTCTCGGCGGTGGCCTCTGCGGGCTCTGCGGGTTGCAAACTCCCGGGTGCCTGCAAATGCCAGATGATGCGGCTTCGGCGGCTCAGGCTGCGCGCACGGTCCGCCAAGAAAACCCAGGGCGCACGGCCTCCCGGGTTTGCGCACCACGGAGGGAATTCCCTAGAGCGAATGTTTTGAATTTATGTGGAGGAGATTTGACCTGCTAGGAGCGGTGGTCTGATGTCTCAGCCCATTCCTTCCTGAGGGTTAAAAATGAATTCTCCATCTGTTGAGAAAAGCTCACGCTTCCGGCGGCGGTGTCCGGGCCCTCTGAGTTACTGGGCTCCCTGCAGACACCCCAGCCCCTGCGGATCCTCTCCCCGACCTGCCCTTCCCCTCCGACACTCACCAGTACTCCCTGGCCTGGTATTCCTTTCCAGACCCCCTCACCTATTCCAGGCTGTCCTCCACTGAGGCGAAGCTCTATGAATTTTAAAGAAGCCCAATTTCAATATAATTCACGTTGCGTAAAAGAACTTTGGAAACGAACTACATCGTGCAAGGACACTGCCACCCTCAAACCATTGGTGAAACGTTAAAACAAACAAAAAACAAAACGGCAAAACCTTTTTGAATGCAATTTTGACATTTATGAATTTACAGTTATTATTCGGTTTGTCCCTTAAATGTCACTTCTGAAAATTTGCATATTTTTCATTATCACTAAAATAATCTAGTAAATATTCCCGAATGAATGCATTCAAGAATATTTACTAGATTATTTTAGTGATAAGGAAAAAGTGGAAATAGCTGATAGTCATCAATGTATAAATAAAATGATGGTTAAATAAAATGATGAACATTCATATAAAGGAATACTCTATGTTCAGAGGAGATCTGTGTGCTCACAGGCAAACAGGTCTAAGCATACTTTAAATGAAAAAGGATAATTTGTGTAATATTATTCCACATGTGTAAAAATGGAGAAAGAAATTATAAGCAAATGTCTGCAAGCAATCAGATATGATTAGTGACTTAATTTCATGGATAGTTATATAGGAAATATATGTATATTTTTATATGCACATAGATATGGAGGAATATACATTCAACTATTACTTTGGGATTATGGGGACATATGGGGCATTAACTTGCCACACTATATCTTCAAAAACTGATTATCTTTTTAAATGAGCATACATTAGTTTTGTATTTCCTCCCACACAAAACAATAAAGGTTTTTAAAAATTATACCTCTTCCCCATCCCAAGGCTGCCAGATTGTGATCACTTGACCACTTTTCTCTAATCTTTTCATTACTATGTTAATCATCCTTTCAAACTCTTTCCCTCCCTGTATAGCATCCAAGAAATCTGCATTCCTTTCACTTAAATTTACAAATTGCCTGTTTTATACATGCAAATAGTTTTAAATTACTTAAATCAAAAGAATGAGGCCGGGCGCGGTGGCTCAAGCCTGTAATCCCAGCACTTTGGGAGGCCGAGACGGGCGGATCACGAGGTCAGGAGATCGAGACCATCCTGGCTAACACGGTGAAACCCCGTCTCTACTAAAAAAATAAAAAAAAAACTAGCTGGGCGAGGTGCCGGGCGCCTATAGTCCCAGCTACTCAGGAGGCTGAGGCAGGAGAATGGTGTGAACCCGGGAGGCGGAGCTTGCAGTGAGCTGAGATCCGGGCACTGCACTCCAGCCTGGGCGACAGAGCGAGACTCCGTCTCAAAAAAAAAAAAAAAAAAAAATCAAAAGAATGAAAGAAATGAGAATATTATTTTCACTTAATCTATCCATACAATTTAAATGAAAAAATGGTGCAATACTTTTTGGGCCTTGGAAGCACTGAAATTTTCAATCCATTACTTTCCAAGTTCTGTATAGATATGGCCTGTTTTTTCTTCTAGTGGCACACATATTCTTCCTCAATGCAGCAAACCAAAAGAGTGGTTCTTTCAGGCATAATTTTTCTATTCAATCCAGAAAGACTCTCTATTTCATGGAGAAAATAGCATTGGAAAGGTAAAGAGGGACAGGAATGAGGCAAAGGGCACAAGGATGAAGGAGGGACCTGGAATGAGACTGGGGGAGGGGGAATGGAGCTTGGCACATGGTCCAAGTAACTCTGAGATTGTTTACATCAGTCTGAATGTTGTCTCCAAAACGTCAGCTCAGTTCATACTCTGGGAAATGAGCATAGCCACACTTCAAACACAGAAGTGAAGGGGTTGTCTGGCATTTTAAGATATTCATATACAAAAATGATATCCATGCTGGATATCATCCATGCAATAGGTGGTGGAACAAATCCATCTCCCAGCAAGATATCTGGTGTAGTTCATACTTGTACATAAAACAACATCACGTTTTTAAAGCAAAGTCTCAGAATGTTCCAGGCTCACGAATCCACACAACATAATTCCAGATTTTTGCCCAGAAACCTGACATTTCTCTCCTCCTTTTTACATGTATTAATAACAACAGGGTAAAATGCAGGTGCTTTGGAACAAGCTACTTGGGTTCAAATCCTGACCCTGCCATGTATTAGCTTATGACTGTGGTCAAGGTATTTACATTCTCTATGCTTCAAGTTCATCATCTCAAAAATGAAGATAATAACACTACTCATTTTGTATTTTATACAGAAAGCTTTTAGAATAGTGCTTGGGCACACACTGAGAGTTTAATAAAAGTTAGCCACAATTATTATGCACTCTTTTACACTCCCCCAAAAGCTTATTTGTCTCCATTCTTCCCTCTGTAAGAAACTACCACCTCCACATTCTCTGAATTGTCTTAGTTCCATTCTCTTATTTAACGGAGATTCTAACCATGGTTCCTCCCCTGCTGTTTGCCTTCTTTCTCCTACCCAGTGGGAGTTGGCAGAGTCTAAAAAACACCTAATAGGAAACCTAGATTCTATTCCCCCTCTTCTCCTGTGATATTTTGGGTTTTTAAAACAACTTTATTGAAGTATATGTTATACATCATAATATTAGGGTGTACAAAACCATGATTTTTAGTAGCTTTACCAAGTGGTACAACCATCATGATAAATCCATTTCAGAACATTTTCATCTCCCCAACCCATGAGATTCCTCAGGTTTTTTTTTTTTTTAAGTTAATTCCCCTTCCCACCTCCAGCTTGAGGCAACCGCTAATGTTCTATCTCCATAAATTTACCTTTTCTGGACATTTTAGATAGACATAATCACAAAAGGGGTAGTCTGTTGGGTCTGGCTTCTTTCACTTAGCATAATTTTTGAGGTTCATGCATGCTATAGTAAATATCAGTAGTTCCATACAGTTTTATCACCTATAAAATCAGAATGAATTTTTTCTGCCATGTCTAAGAGAATCATATAAGAATATTGATAATATATATTGAAAGCTAACTAGTATTGCATCTACATTACTTTAGGCACTGAGCTAAGTGCTTTATTTGCATCATAGAAATTAAACTGCACAACAGCCTTATGGGCTAACTAGGTGATATTGTTGCATCCATTTTCAAGTTGAGGAAGCTAAAGTTTAGAAATATGTAAACAGACTTGCTGAAGGTAACAAAGCAAATAGGTGGCAGGGTGGCGGCTCAAATCTAGGTGTCTGTAACTCCAAAGCTAAAGGCAGAGTCACCTTGCATTCAAAATACCAAAGGCTCTTTGCACTCAGTACCCTTCCATCACCACAAAAACAAGCACACAAAACCCAGGGAAGTCTTCCTATCAACCCCACTGAACATGGAGAAATGGCCAGTGCCTTGTCAACTGTAAATCTCCACTCACATGGAAGGAATTGTTACTCTATCATTTTCTCCATACCTACCACTGCCCTTGTTAGAGAACATTTAACCTCCTCGGGAAGGCACTGGTGGCCTGAAGGACTCAGGTCTGCTGAGGAGGATTCTGATTTCTGATGAGGTTGCCCTAGGGAGTGCCCTGGTGCATCTCCAGGCCAGGGAGCCCAGGAAGGGAGGTTGGACCTTTACCCAATCACCCTGTCTTCACAGGGGATGAATGTGCAGGGAGAAAACTCTTTAGGGATCTACACCTCCTACTGTTAATTTTCAGGTTGGAATTCATGGCAGCACATTATAACAATTAGGCTGGACCTTCCCACCTACTACCTCCTTTCTAAAAGAGGGAAGAATGGAGACAAATAAGCTTTTGGGGGAGTGTAACAGAGGGAATAGTAATTGTGGCTAATTTTTATTAAACTCTCAGTATGAGCCCAGGCACTGTTCTAAAAGCTTTCTGCATAAAACATAAAATGAGTTTTTCATTTTTGAGATGACTGCTTTAGAAGACTGCTCAGTAGAAGGATTCTGTTTGCACAGGAAGAAACACTCTTCTCTAAAGCCACCTACGAGAACTTTTCAGTTGGTAAGGTAGTGAAACCTTCTTGGCGTTTCATGATGAGTCACAGGCCTCACATTTCTTCCAGCAGGTCTGCCAAAGACATTCACCTGCAAATGTGTATTGTCATGAATGTGTGAATAACATTTGTGTTAGTAATCATAAATACAAGAAGCCACACTCAAATTGTGTCCTATTATTTCTAAAATACACCCAATCCACCCTCATCAGTCACAGGAGGAAGGGTCCTTAGTGTGAAGGCCAGACACCTTACTCTACTGAGGAGCTCCAGAGAGATCACAGGAGGTAGCCAGGGTGTTCAGTGACAGTGGAACCGAAAACCCATCTCCAGCCCCAGAAGAAGCAAGTACTGGGATAAATCCATCCCTGCTCAACAGCAGGAAATGTAGAGAACAGGCCTCTTACTGACACACTTTATTGCAGCGTGCAATACCCTCACACATTGCCAGTAAGTTTTACAGAATCATTTATTTGTTGAATGAAAGTAAAAATTTGTTGGTGTTAGATGATCTTACGACTTCTGCACTTTTTGTACATAGTATTTCAATAAAGTATACCAAAAGGACACGATGCAAAATTAATATTTTAGAATGAAAAGATAAGTGCCTAGCACAGTGCCTGTCATATAGTAGGTGGGCATTAAATGCCTGTTCATGGAATACATGATCTCGTTTGTTCCTATACCCTAGAGGCAGGCAAGCACTATGCTCCTATCAGTGGTGTCATTCTTAAGCTTTCTTCACAGATGAGAAGTTCCCTGACCGCGAGGGCCACGCTGCTGGTTAGGGGCGCAAAGACCCACGTTCCTCCCACCTAGCAGAAGAGGGTGGATCACGGTTTCCACTGGGCCGCGGTCGCGCGGAGCAGGTCCCGCCACATCCCCGGGCAAGCCGGGCAAGCTGGGCTAGCGGGAGGCGGCTCTGCAAACCCGAAGCCCCGAGCGAACTCCGAGGACGTGGCCAGGTCGGGAGGAGGCCTCACCACACCTCGGCCCGGCCTGCAGGGTCCCGGCCAGCCCCGCAGCCCGACCTCCTCCGAGGGACTGCGGTTTCTCGCTGTCGCGGCCTGGCCCCGCCCGCCACCCCAGGTCAGTCCGGTAGTGTGTCCCTCGGATCCGTGCATTCTGCGCCTGGGGTCCCTTGCCCCAGCGATGGTTCCCTCTCACTCACCCTGGGGAGGAGGGGGACTTCTCATCACTCGCGGATATTTTCTAAGATGGGGCCGGCAGTGGCACGGGGGAAATACAGAAATGTAAGACGCGTGCAGCTTTTTCTTCTCTCTCTCTCTCTCTCTCTCTCTCTTTCTTTTTCGAGATGGAGTTTCGCTCTTGTCGCCCAGGCTGGAGTGCAATGGCTCCATCTTGGCTCACTGCAACCTCCGCCTCCCAGGTTCAAGCAATTCTTCTGCCTCAGCCTCCCGAGTAGCTGGGATTACAGGCATGCGTGGCCACGCCCAGCTAATTTTTTTCTGTTTTTAGTAGAGACGGGGTTTCTCCATGTTGATCAGGCTGGTCTCGAACTCCCGACCTCAGGTGATCCACCAGCCTCAGCCTCCCAAAGTGTTGGGATTAAGGCGTGAGCCACCGCGCCAGGCTGTGTGCAGCTTTTTCTTATGAAAACCTTCTTAAAGCTAGCAAGGCCACAAATCAAAATCAAAGCCTCCCACTAAGTTTCCCCTTTCCCAGGCTTCACTACAGGTGCTGGGCTTCCTCATATGGACCAGTTCAGAGCAGCTCACAGAGGCTGTCTGCCAACCAGCCACGGGACCTTGCCCAAGTCACTGACCCTCTCTGCCTGTTTCCTCATCTGTAGAATTAGGGTAACACCAGTACCTACCACATGGGGATATTGTGAGGGTTCGTTGAGATCATCCCTGCAAAGCACAGCCCCTGGTAGGTGCCACACAATGCCTCCTTTACCCTCCCTTCCCCTCTAGCCCAAGGGCCAGAGCTTGTTGCCAGCATCCTCCTTGCATCTCCACCTGGGACAGCCCCTCTCCACCTGCCCAGGTCATTATCTCAGCCTCCTTGCTGCCCATCCTCAACCAGACCCTGACACCCCACACCTCTTGGCACCAGGTTCATACTGGTCCATCCCTAGGTTCTTATCTCAGCCTTCGGTGCAATCATTTATGTAGCTGTGTCACCCTCCATGTTTCCCTCACATGCAAACCCACGCATGTATGCACATTCTTATAGATGTGAAGGCTGCCTGAGGGTAAGGACCACCATGCTCATCCTAGTGCCAAGTGGGGCCAGGGCCTAGCACCGCAGCACTGCATGTTACTGGCCCAATATCTGTTCGGAGGAGGCTGTGGGCTGTGGATAGAGAAGGCCAGCTCCACCTCCAGCCTCCCCTCCCCACACCACCCTCCACAGCCCCTCCCCATCCCTGCAGCTGGTGGTGTTAAAGAGTAAACCTCCCCCCTCCCCCCAACTCAGAGGCCATATTCACCCTAGCCGTGGTGACAGGTTGATGACTCCTATAACAGGCCCCTTTCCTCTTCTGGGGGTTCCTGCCTGTATGGAGCCTGGTGGAGGGGCCACCAGCAGGGCCGGAAACCTGGGGAGAACGTCTCTGGCTGCCACTGATTTCTGTTCCTAGAACTGATGTTTTTCTACAATTACAAACTTCCCTCCTTCATTTTGTCTCCCGTGCTCCCAAGGTAGTAAATACTGGGGATATATATTACATTTCCCATAACTTACTTCAATTATCAGAAAGGCTTATGTTAATAGACACACTGTGGACAAGGAATCAGGCCCCAAAGCTCAGAATGAGGCTTCCAGAGCAGTGGCTACATCCTTAGAGATACCTACCTCCTCAACAGTTGTCCCCTGGGCCACTGTCCCTACCCAGCATATTAACAAGTGGCAGCAGAAATTAGTCGTTGAAACTATGGACCCAGCTGGGCGAGGTGGCTCACGCCTGTAATCCCAGCACTTTGGGAGGCCGAGGTGGGCAGATCACCTGAGGTTGGGAGTTCGATACCAGTCTGACCAACTTGGAGAAACCCTGTCTGTAATAAAAATACAAAAATTAGCCAGGCGTGGTGGCGGGCGCCTGTAGTCCCAGCTACTCGGGGAGGCTGAGGCAGGAGAATGGCTTGAACCAGGGAGGCGGAGGTTGCGGTGAGCCAAGATCGCGCCATTGCACTCCAGCCTGGGCAACAAGAGTGAAACTCTGTATCAAAAAAAAGAAAGAAAAAAGAAAATATGGGCCGGGCGCAGTGGCTCAAGCCTGTAATCCCAGCACTTTGGGAGGCCGAGATGGGCGGATCACGAGGTCAGGAGATCAAGACCATCCTGGCTAACACGGTGAAACCCCGTCTCTACTAAAAAAATACAAAAAACTAGCCGGGCGAGGTGGTGGGCGCCTGTAGTCCCAGCTACTTGGGAGGCTGAGGCAGGAGAATGGCGTGAACCCGGGCTTGCAGTGAGCTGAGATCCAGCCACTGCACTCTAGCCTGGGCGACAGAGCGAGACTCTGTCTCAAAAAAAAAAAAAAGAAAATATGGACCCTAAATCCAATGCCTCAGTCCAATCCTAGTTGTTGTTCCTTAGTAGCTGGATGACCTTGGGCAAGTTACTTAAGCTTTCTAGGCCTCTGTTCACCATCTGTGAGATGAAGATGATTATAACAGTTCCTAGAGGTGTTCAACAGTTTACATGAGTTAACATTTGTAAAGTGATGAACACTCTGTAAGCACTCAACCGGTGATTTTAGTCAAATACCTAAAGCTTAATTCATCTGGCTAAATATGCCTAGCCCGAAGTGGCTATAACCCACTCTAGATGTGAAAAATATATATAAGGGTCACATAACTTAACCCTATTGTTATTGCTATTATTGCAATGCAAACTTGATAGAACTGTCCTTGTCAATTAATCAATTTCTCTTAATCTTTACTATCCTTCATTTGTGTTCTATGTGAACACATTCTGGAAAGAAAATGAAAGGAAGAAAGAAAGGGAGGAAGGGAGGGAGGGAGGGAGGGAGGAAAGAAAGGAGGTAGGGAAGGATGGGGGATGGAAGGAGGGAGATAAAGAAAAAGAAAGAGAGAGAGAGAGAAAAAGAGAGAGAGAGAGAAAGAAAGAAAGAAGACAGAAAAGGATGGATGGATCCGGTTGAGATGTCTGGATTGTGAAAAAATTCTTTTTTTTTTTTTATTTTTTTTTTGAGGTGGAGTCTCACTCTGTCCACCAGGCTGGAGGGCAGTGGTATGATCTCGGCTCACTGCAGCCTCTCTGCCTCCCAGGTTCAAATGATTCCCCTGCCTCAGCCTCCTGAGTAGCTGGGACTACAGGCACCCGCTACCATGCCCAGTTACTTTTTGTATTTTTAGTAGGGACGGGGTTTTACCATATTGGCCAGGCTGGTCTCAAACTCCTGACCTTGAGATCCGCCTGCCTCTGCCTCCCGAAGTGCTGGGATTACAGGCGTGAGCCACCATGCCCAGCCTCCTATTTTTAAAATATTTTCCATCAGCATTATAATAGTAATACCAAGTGTTCAATAAATTATGTCAAGCTCCTACTTTCTAGGATCTTAACAGTTTCCAGAAAGCCTATGTGAGAGGAGCTTGCTGAGAGTCAGAGCTAGAAGGAAGAGATGGGTAGGAGCTGTAAGACCACCTACTGCATAAGAATCTGGTAACAGCATCCTAGACACTACCTCTCACCTCAATATGTGTAATAGGCTTTCCATTCCCTGGTAACCTCAACAACCGTTTTACAAAAACCCAGCCGTTTCCCACTTCAAGGACAAGTATGCCAAAGAAAGAGCTTTCAAGGCTACAGGAAAAGGTGAGGCCTGGATATCTTTTCCCTAGCATTTATCTTAGACAGACCCATATATACACCTAGCCCCCGTCCACCTTCCCCACCCACACACACGCCTATCCTGGATTCAGTGTATCTAAAGATTCGGATTGTATGCCCTGGAAGCTCAAAGTTCTTGCTTAAAGCCTTAATGAAAGTGTACCACCTTCAATAAGGAGATCAAGACAGCCCTGGAAAGGAATTCATGATCTGCCCTGCTGGAGAGGTTCAAAGAAGGAGCGGGAGTACCCTGCCCTGCTCCCCTAGCTCTCTGAAATGATACAAAGATCATTTCAAGGAAAGCACTACACTTTTTTCCCAGAAATGCCTGCCTCACAGAGGTCTACACCGGTGGTTCTTAAGTGGGGGCAATTTTTGCCCCCCAGGGGACATTTGGCAATGTCTGGAGACTTTTCTGGGTGTCTTAACTGGCGTAGGCACTACTGGCATCTATAAGTAGAGGCCAAAGATACTGGTAAACATCTTACAACACACAGGACAGCCCCCATGGCAAGGAATTAATCATCTAGCGCAAAACATCAATATTGCGGAGGTTTGAGAAATCCTGGCCTAGAGCAAACCCCTGCTGCCTTGGAGAAAGCATTGCCTCAGAACTCCTCCAGCCACTTAGGCAGATAGCAGACAGGAGCATCCGGAGGGGAGTCCAAGAGAATCCCTTCTCAGGCCCCAAACTAAGAATGGGGAGGTCTAGCAGACTCCTTCCTCCTTCTGCTTTGCTTCTAGAACACAAAACCCTGGCATCTGAAAAGATTAAATACAATCCATGATTCCCAGCCCACCAGGCTGCATAACCCTGCCCCTCATATCCTATTTCCCTCCTGCATCCCCTCATTCTTGAAACACAGTTGGAAATTCAAATTGCAATCTTTACTGTCCAGCCCTCAAAGGCTCGGCCTGCTTCCTCTCCCTGGGACAAAGTCTCCTCAACGTCCTGCCTCCCTTTGAGATGAACCCCCAACCTGATTCTTTCACCAACTGTAAGTTTTTCTTCCCCATCTCCCACTACCCCTCCTTTTCTTTCTAATTAAGCTACATCCAGGGGGCTAGGAGGGAGGGGAAAGGATTCTGAAGACTTCCGTGCTGCAGGTTCTGCGGGCCTACAGCCTCATGTTTTTTGTGAGGTGCCAACCACGCTGTGATCATTAAACCCCACAGTGGTGGTGGGGATTTTCTTGTTGCTGTTAACCTGGGAGCCAGCTACATCTTGTTTATCAGACTTGTTTTAATTCAGCTTGGTCAGGTTCCAAGTGTTGAGGTGGAGATTAAAGGCAACTGAAGAATCCAATTAGCTGCCCAGTCTTCTTTAAGTCAAAAACTCAGGTCACAAACTAGATCAAAGTGAAATTATTTCTCGACAGCTCTGTTCATTAAGGGGAGGGTGGGAGCTCACACTGCTAAGCTGGGCTCATTACTGGGACTGGCATTTTAAATACAGTATCTCCCCCAAATTACATGTTTCAGAGGTCAGAGGGAGAAACACAGATTATCTTACATGAGTCTCTGGCTAATAGAAAACAGAAAGCCAAAGAATGAGCACACGACTTCTAGGAAAAGATTTAAATGAGGCTCCAATTTTCCTAGGCAGGCAAACCAAATCTGGAAACTGGAATTGGCACCAATCACTCCCAGGAGAGAATCCCTCCTCCAGGAGATGTAGAGTTGAGAAATCTAGGTCTTCCAGGTGGCTTACCATCTTCTGGAGTCCTTCAAAAACTCTTTCCGCCCCTTTCCCTGGTTGGGTGCAGCTGCAAGGGAGGCCCTCTCGCTGTGCAGGCAATCCTAGCCCCAGGACCCAAGCAGCCTTTGAAGAAAAACCACTCACCATTTCTGGTCTCTGAATCCCAGGCAGAGTTAGTCCTAGTGGCAAGAGACTCCTCATGGGTCTCTCTGTGTTTCTGCAGGTTCTTTTGAATGGGCTGCAGAACAGAAGAGAAGGAGGAGGAGAGTAAAGAAGACCCTGATCAGATTTGCTTTCTATAGGGAGAATCAAACATTGGATTGCTGTGAGTGCACAGTTCTATGGGAGTGAGCGAGTGAGAGAGTGAGAGAGAGAGAGAGAGAGAGAGACAGAAATTACATTCAAGAGAGCAATCACAGACACATGCCCTCTTCAGTGAGCCCTGATTTTGAACTGAACCTGGATATATACAGAAACAATGGCCTTTTTCCCTGTCCCCTCTTGCTTAGGAAATTCTGCTCAGCCTCTCAGGCAACCAGCAGCCTCTAAGTTAAAAGATCGTATATTTTAGGTCTTCAAAGCTATAGGCTTGGGGGATACCCGAATGTGGTTAAAGTTTATTTTTGCAGGCTTTAAGTTATAGCCACCTCTGAGGTGTCTGAAATCTGAACCAAGAGTGAGACCTGGCCTTAAACTTCCCAGTCTCTCTGGCCCATCCAGGTAGGGCCTCAGAGCAAAGCCACTTGCCCCTGGAAGCCCGACTCTCCGGAAAGGTGGGAGAGAGAAAGGCAGACACAGGGGAGAGGAAAGAACAAGAGGCAGGAACCTGAAAGCTTTAGTCTGCACCTCCTGCCAGGGTCTTGCTGTTCCCAAACGGCTAGTTGCTGCCTAACTAACCACCCCCCTCCAAGTCTGGGGGGCCTGGGAAACTTTGTTATGCAGAGGCACTCAAAGTGTGGGGTTTACTTTGGGGCTGCAGCCACCCAGGAATCCTACTAGCCTCTTCCTCTCCTTTTCGCTTTGTAGCTACAGCCTGCACCTTCAAGGGGGAGATTGGGAGTGCAGATTTCAGGGAACTACCCCCACCATTGGTGGATCTGAGGGCCCCAGACCCTAAGCCCCAGTAAATGTAGCCCAAAGGGATTCTCTTTAGATGATTCATTTGGAGCAGGAACAAATCACGTCTAGTGGGTTTTGTTTTTCCTCTCTGTGTGAGCGTTTCCCTCCCTGGGGTTTCATCATACTCCCGGATCTTTCCATACTCGCCTGTTCTCCATGCCCTGGGGCTGCAGCAGCGCTGCCAGGCCCCAGAAAATGCACCCTGGATCCCACACAAGTTTTTTTTTTAATATGTCCCACATCACCCCACAAGCGCCCAGTAGTTTGGTTTGGTTTTGTTTTAAATCAGTGCCCTAAAACGAGTTTTAAAATCCAGTCTTTTTCTAAAGACAAAGGAGAGGACACTGAGGGTGCCGGCAGTGACTCAAATGGGGTGCCTGCCCTCCTCCCGCAGAGAAGCCCTTGGGCAGGCGCCGGCAGCAGCCTCTCCCCTGCCTCTCGAGGGCCGCCCTTGAGTTTCATGCGGAGGGTCGCGGAACCAGTGGCTCTCCATGCTGTCACCAGGGGTGAGAGCCTGCACCACTCTGCGGCCCTGTTGATTTTGTCCTAAAAGCCTGAGCGAAATGGAAATACGGGGGGCCGGGAGCTGCTGTTGGCTTGTGAATGCTCGCCTTTGTCCCTCAGGCGGTCGGCCACCAGCCTGGCCATCTGTCCCTGCACTGGTCACTCTCATTTGGCAGGCGGGGCCGCAGACTACATAGGAGGAGGCTGAGGTGCATGTGTCTCGAATGGGGTTAGGTGCCAGCACGAGGCCTTACAAGGTTCCCGGATAGCCCTGGTGCACGCCTTGGCCATCGAAGAGGCGGGAGGGGGACCTGACACGGCGCGGATGTTCCAGACCCGAGGTGGAGGCGGGGGTCCCCCATCCCAGCTGTTCTCCTGGCCCTGCAGCACCCGGGACCCAAAATAGCAAGTTCACCCTGGGTCAGCCTTGCGAGAGCTAACTCGCACCCCACCCCAGGAAGGGCTCAGTCCACACCTTTCGAGAACTGCTCGCGGGCCCATGGCGTCGGCCTAGCGGTCACGTTTCAACCCGGAGCAGCTTCGGAGGAGTCGAGTCTGGGGAGCAGGGAAGAGCGACCCGACTGGAAGGAAGGTGCCGAGAAGCCCTGGACAGCTGGAATGCCCGACCCTGCCCAAGAAGGGGCCTGCCCGCGGCCGCGAGAGCTCCAGACCACCAGTCTCAGCTGCCACTCAGTGCCTGGCCAAGACGCAGGGCCCGGCCTTCGAGGGCCGCGGGCACCGGGGACCTGCGTGGGCCTCTCCGCTGCGCTCCTCTGCTGGACGCCCTCTCCCTGGCGCGCCTCTGAACCTGGCATCGAAGCCGCCTGATAGACATTTCGAACAATCCGGGAGAGAAACAAAAAGAACTCAGTTTGCCCGCATAAACGCTGCGAAGTCACTCTCAGTTTCCTGGCTTCTCGTAAAGGTGGCCGGGGCCTTTTACAGTAAGAACGGAATAATGTTTGCGACTGTACGACATAATTATCTCCAGACTTGCCTCTACTCCGCCCCCAGCTAGGGTTTTCACCAGCGAAAGCGGCTAATGCATTTGCACACATTAAACATCTTGAACGCATAATTACAGGCTGCAGACAGGCTGGATAATAAAATATCTCGGCTCGATATTTTTGGAAGCCTTTTGTGACGGTGCCTGGAATAAATAACAACCGCTTTCTGTGTCCTCAGCCATCTAACTGCAGCCACCGTTATTTCAGAACACCCCCACCCCACCTCGACGGTGCTTTTGAGAAAAAACGGGGCAGAAGTGAGGGACTTCAGCGGGAGGGTGCGGTCGCCTGGAGAGGTCTCCTGAGCCTGGGATGTGTGTGGGCTTGGAGGACTGGAATAAGGAGAAGAAAATATGTTCCAAGCCCTGAGGGCCCTCTTCCTCATTAGAGGCACACAAGTGGGGCCCTCTAGGCCCCACACCCTCTGGGCACGTGCCCTCCCTGACTCTCTCCCTATTGGAAGACTAAAAAAATTGAAGAAGACGCAGACCACATGTTCCTACCTCACAATCTCTCTGAAAAGAGCGTCTCTATACCGAGCCGGCTCCTGTCACCTGAAAAATCTGCTGGAAAAGAAAGCTGGATATTGAAGCAACAAGACTCAGAGAAAGAAGCTACTGGTTAGTTTCTGGCTGGTTATTTTCTTCCACAGAGGCCTGGGACTCTAGCTTCCCTTGAGTCTTAGTTGCTTTGTCTGTAAAATGGAGATGATTATAATAACCTCGGGACCAACTTCACAGGTTGTTAGGAGGAAACACTTAAAAAAAATTTTATTACCATATAACTTACGTATAGCAAAGCATACAAATCTTAAGCCCCCAGTTCACTGAATTTTATATATGTATACATTTGTGTAACTACTACAAAGATCAAGATAAAGAGTATTAACAGCCCCCAGAAGCCCATGAAGAAGCACTTTGAGAACTAATTTTAGACAGTGATAGTGTTATCTCTAAGTCAAGAGATCAATAGGTCAGTCTAGTATGTGGCCCTTGAAGACACTTGATAGTGTCTTCCAGACAAGAATTGACAAACCAAATATACATGTCAAGGGGCTGCGGGAATCTCTGGTCTGGAGGGTCATTTGTGGGCCTTTTCTACAAACCCTAGGCACTCAGGGATTGGGGGAAAATTGAATATCAGGCTTTAATTCGTTTTGAGACAACGGCGTCCTCTTTTGTGAATGGCTGGGGCTTTATGTCTTTGGCTGGCATGTTCATTTACAAGTTAGGGGTAAGCCCAGAGAGAGAGGCCTGAGAGCCTCTCCCAGGGGATGGAAATCTGAGTTGATGTCCATAAGACAAAGATTCAAGCCTTGGGGTAACTTATTTCAGTGTTCTCCCCTGAATCCAAGTCTGGTATAATGTGTGGAGGAAATTCCGAAAAGGAATATTTGGCCATAAGATACATAGGGTACCCAGTTTTCTGAAAAGTATAACCGCAATAGCTAATTGATGCAATTGGTTCTCTTCACAAACAATACAAAAGATTTTATAGAAAAAATAATTCTCTGCTCAGATTCTCTGAACACCAATTCTTCCCAGAGGTGGCCACTGTTACTGATCACTTGTCTATCCTTCTAGCTCTTTTGTACATTCCCTCTTTTTTAAAAGCACAGTGGTAGCTCTCACTATACATGCTGCCCTGTTCTTAGAGCTTTTCCTAAACACTGCCCATGACAATTCTCCATGACAAGTATACGGGCTCAGAAAGATATGCTCAGACCCAGTGACTCAGCCCAGATAAAATTGAAGCTAACCTCGTCTAGCCTGACACACAGAAGGGCTGCTTTAGCCTGGGTTCTAGATCCTGGCCTACAGTTTATGGGTCTGGCAACCTTAAAAACAATCAGCTAACTTGGCCGCACCATCATTACCAGCACCCCCTTTCTCCCTAGGAGAGCAGAGCCATGGGGAGGAGGCAATAAGGCACTGACCATGAGTAGACCCTCAACCATTTTTTGGAGTCAGGGGAAATTGAAAGTACTTCTTGGAATTTTTAACTATTCTGTCTAGCAGCTATAAAAACTGTGCTCAGGTCATTAGCCCACCCTGGGTGTCTACCTCCGATCCCATTTCCTTAGTCCTCTTTGGAACTCAATGGGGTGGCCCTGGGCCTGGCCCCCACCCAGGCCTGACAGAGGCAGGAGGGTATGGCGGGGGCCTAGGGCTTTTCCCCAGACCTTGGACCCCGCAGCGTCTGCCAGGAGACGTCGGAGGAAACGCGTTTACCACCTGGGCGACCTTGACTGCAGCCGATTAAAGTTTAATCCGAGGTGTGTGCTCAGACTTGCCATGTTATTTAAACACATCAAAGGTCATAAAAAGATTCCAATGGCGTGAGCCGCTCCAACGCGGGCCCGCAGGGAGCCAGCATTTGATTCGGGTGGATTTCCAGAGCCAGGATTTAGAGCGCAGGGCGGGAAGGGGAGTATAGGAAAAAAAGGGGAAAGTCAGCTTTCACAGAGGAACGCCAGACTTCAAAAAGCGGCAGGGGAAACCGAGTCTCGGCCCGGGGAGCAGAGACAGCGTCCTTCAATTCCGATTAACTGGGAAGACATCTAGCGGGAAGAGGTCGCAACTGCAGCGGTGTCCTGCGAGCATCCTCCGCCGCCGCCCACAGCGACTGCAACCTCCTGGATTGGATGGGTGTCGGAGGCCTCAAAAAGAAGCCTCTCTCTCCCTGGCCTCCCCGTCGACAGTGGAGTGCTTACTCTATTGCCTGCATGATTGCAGGGCTGGGACTGGGCTCCCACCCAGGGCAGAGGCGAAATTTCCACCTTGAAAGAAAGATCTAGCTGCCCACCGAAAGCACCCGGCCCAGGATCTCTGAATTCCCATCTAACCCTTCCTGGAGCTCCTGATCCTAAGGCGGGCAAATCCCTGGAGCGCCCATAGGTTCTCCTGAAGGGTACTGAGCGGCTCTGGGGACCAGCAGATTGCCGCAGAAGTTAAGTGAGGCCAGAGGCCCGCATGCAAAACCGCTGGAACTACAGACTCCTGCCCACCAGGCCTTTGGCAGAGCACAGGAGCCTAGCTTCTTAGGATTCAAAGGTGACATTTTCCCTATCTCTGCCGTGGGGCCATCCGGCCAGACCTGATCCTGGCTGCCTTCTTGCATCCAGATTCTAATTTCTGTGAAGGATTGGCCTCTCTCACAACCCCATGGAAATAAGCCCCACATATTGAGAGGTGGCTCTTATCTGAGCTCCTCTGGCCCCACCAGCACCTCCGAACCTTATGGCCAAAAGATGGAGAACTCTGTGCAGGCCTCCCCATGTGCCTCGGAGATGCTCACTGCAGGTTCTCTATTGGGTGCCTTCACCTGCTTCAGATGGGGTCCCCCTTGTAGGGACATGCCTCCTTGCTGACCACTTTGGCTGAGTCTGAATCTGAGTCTGAGTTCTCCTTTCTCAGTCTTTTTTTTTTTTTTTAGACAGGGTCTCACTCTTTTGCCCAGGCTGGAGCATAGTGGTACTATCATGGCTCACTTCAGCCTCGACTTGCTGGGGATCAAGTGATCCTCCCACCTCAGCCTTCCCATAGCTGGGACCACAGGCACATGCTACCACACCTGGCTAATTTTTGTGTTTTTTTTTTTAAAGAAACTGGGTTTCACCATGTTGCCCAGGCTCTCTCAGTCTGTTAGTTGTGGCATTAGATCATCTTAAAATTGTCACGAAGAGTGGCACCAGTATATTCCTTTTGGGAATGATACAGAAGGCCAAGGAACCATGTTCCACATTTCAATGTATGAATCCCAGGACATTGTGGAGCCCCCACAGGCAGCTCCACCGATAGACTTTCCAGGCCTTCTGTAGAAGGACCCCCACCCTGTCATGCTCAAGTCCCTGGGACTAGCATTGGCCCAGCCTCTGGGAAGCAGCTTCTTCCTTTTTCATTTTACCCATCAAGTTGCCTACCTATACTCCTCCAGGGTTTGCACTCTCCCTGATTCTCAAATGAAGGCTCAAGGGACCCTGTTCTTTGGCTTTGTTACACGACCCCCTACAATCCCCCCTGAAAAAATGGAAGAACTGGAAATGGTGGAAAAGGATATTCTAGCAAATGCCTTGAAATCCTTCACTGAGACATTAGCCGTCTCTTATCACTCACATAAGTGTTTCTCCAAAGGGGTACAAGGGCTATGACTCCTTCTTTGCTCCCACCAATCACCTAATGACTGGATAAACCTCAGGTAGGAAGACTCCCTTATGTTTTATTTAATCAGCTACAGACTATTAAAGTAGCAGTGGGTAAGGGCTAGGGGAAGAAAGGACTGCAGCTGGGCTAACCAGACTTAACTTCAGAAAAACTGAGACCAGGATCATATCACAAGTGAATCTGGGATCCAAGGGCCTGGATCAGTCCAGGTTCCACACTGAGTTCCAATAGGCTGCTGTGTGTGCTTGGAGCACAGCTGATCCCTTAATCCTTTCAACCTGAGACAGACAGACAGACAGACACACACACACACACACACACACCACGATCCAGAAAGTCCCCTCCCAGCTCACCTGGTTAGGCCCACACTGGATCCCTGGCTGGATTCCACACCCCCAGCCAATCAACTCTGCTCTGCTCCCAGCAGAAATCACACGGACTTCTATTCCTCAGGGTGACAAACGAGTCTGCTTGCTCTTGGTGACATCAAATTACTTTGCACCAGCCTAGGGTCCCATGACCTGACATAACCTCACATTAGATCCTAGAAATGTAAAGAAATATGGCCTTTTAAAAAGTGGCTGAGAGCAGGTAATTGCTAGCAGGCTTGAAGGGTTGTCCCAAGCTCAGCTCTCGACCTCTGCCTCCGAAGCTGATAGCAGCAGGAATTCACGTGTTTGGACTCTCTATGGGGAGAAGGTCGAGCCTGCATTTAACTCCGGACAATAATCAGATTCTCAAAGGTTGTTTTTGAGCAGTTACAGAAATCACAGGGAGGCTTGGGACCTAAAAGGCAAGGAAGACTCAACAGCGGCAACACCCCCACTACCCCCCCAGCCAGGCTTCCGCAAAGAACAGGCTTCAGCAGAGAATGGGCTTCTGCTGAGCTTTAAAAACAGGCCATCTTTGAGCTGCTGTAGCTTAATTTTTTGTGGAGAATTACAGTTTCATTGCTTCTTATTCTTCTCCCTCCCATCTCTCCCTTCCTCTTTGTCTCCAGGCTTGTCTGTGGCTTCTCTCTTCCCCTCTCCCTCTTCCTCCGAATTGTTTGACTTCTACAGTCCCCACCCTTACCCTGACCCAAGCCCTCACCCCTGTGGTGAACTCCATCTTAGGATCAAGAGACATAGGATCCATAAACCCACCGCTGTGCCCAAGGCTTGGTAGGAGTCGATCTTGCTGATACCCCACAGACAGTGGGCAGAGAGCTCACGGCTTCTGCAACATACAGTTGGAGTCATTCGAGATTATTGTAAAATATGTACACACACTTTCTTCTCTTTTTAAATTTGCATACCCCTTATGAGTTTCATCAAATAGCTCTTTTCTAATACCATGAGAATGTATATGCTTAGTGTAAAAGCATCCCAGATATTTAATCACTACTCAAAAAAATTAATTAAGAAACCGTAAACAACCCAAATACAAAATACTGCCATAGAAAAGATGATCAGTATCCACTCAGACAAGTGGGGTCAGAATTTATCAAGCAGCCGGGTAGTGTAAAAGTTGTCAAATTCAACAGTGTGCTATTTTCTGTTTTTACCGTTTTGCTTTCTGAAGTTGCCAAGGCTTTCAGTTAAGTCACTTTCAGAGTTTGATGGGGAGAATCATGCTCACTGTAAATTAGACTACCAGATTAAAACAAAAGAAACCATAACACCTTTATTCATTCTTTCTTTAAAAAATCCCTTATTGCTAGGGGGATATTTTCAATGCTCGGCATTGAATTTCTTTCTGAAAACTGCAGTTGTTCTGATGAGCCATCAATTCAGTGCAAACTTTCCTAGTTTAATCATTAGAAATTTCTTTTGGGTTTCTACCAGGGAAGGAGTTGTGCTGAAATGGAATATAGTCATTTACCCACTAATAAGTGAATATATGTCAATTTAGGACACACTAAGGACTGAGGTATGTTTTTTGTGTTCCCCCATAATTCTGACGCAGCAACAGAAATTTTCTATTAAAGGACGATTCACTCATATAAAAAGATAACATAAATCTTCCTCTTTCATATGTAATTTTTAGAAAGACGAGACAAGATTTTTAGGCAAGATGGGTCTACCTCTCAAACCCCTCTTTTGTCCAGCTTACTCCTGGGTGAACCCTCAAGTTTTTTCTAGAGTTTCATTGCAATAACCCCATTTCAAGTCCTTTTACTCAATCTTGAAATATAACAGATCTTCGAAATCCTATGGTGGGGGTGAATGATGTGATGCTATCTGGGATTTACTTCAAAATACTAAAGAGAGAGAGAGAGAGAGAGAGAGAGAGAGGAAGTGGATAATAAAACATTTGAAGATGAAATTATAATAGGGGTCAAAACTAGGAGCTGGGTACATAGGGGTTTGTTATGCTTGTGTGTGTGTTTGACAAAGTCCATAATAAAAGGGTTAAAAAAAAAACTGTGTGGGGCAAAGGTGGAAAAACTATCCCTGCCAAAGGGCTACCAAAAAACAAAAAAGTGGTCTGTTGGTTAGCACCTGTAGTTGCCCATTCCTAATTCTTGATTTCCAGAAACAGAAAACGACCTTACTCCCCTTTCATTTCTCTGGAGTCAGCGGCCAACCCTGATGCTTTCTTTCCGGTAAACTCCCTCTCCCAACCCATAAACTGAATATCTAAACCCAAGGTTGGGGGCTGATTAATGGAGCTTCCGTACTCAGCTCCCCTCACCAGAGTGTAAATACCCATAAAAACTAATATCAGAAGTTCGTACTGAGCGCTTCGTTTCCCTGAGAGCTGGGCGGAACGGGGCTAGAGCCGCGGGACAAAGGAACCGCGGCTCCTCCTTGAACAGTGCCGGGTGCTCTAAACTCGCTCAGCGAAGGTCCCTGGAGCCAGATGGAGGTTCTGGGGAGGACATGTGAACCGGGCAACGCCAGTCCACGACTCACCTTCCACGAGGGACAGGTGTATTTACAAAGCCACAGGAGAGGGAATGGTGAGTGGTCGGAAAAGTGAGCGAGGAGATGCGCCAGCGAAGTAGGTCACCAGGCTGGTCCGACAGGGTGAATTATTTTTTCGTAGGGCTGGTTATGATGCCTGTATTTCACCCACATGACATTGGATGTGCACATTCACTCTGTGTGTATACGCACGTTTGATGCGTGAATGTGCGTGCATATCGAGGCACACACATCGTTATAATTACAGCATATAACGTGCCCATAAAACTCTGATCACACCTCAGTGTGTACTTGAAGGGGTCCTGAGTTCCCCTTCCTCGTCGCTGCGCTGGTGAATTTCCTTCCCTCCGTCGCGTTGTGCATTAAGAATTCGCAGCTGGGAACAGGGCCGTGGGAGTTCTTAGGAGTCTAGGGCGAGATGGACCCCCGCGGGCGCAGGCTGCCTGGCTGCCTGCGCCGCTTTCTCAGCGAGAAAGCCGAGCCCGGCTTTCGTTCAAACCCCCTACTTCCTTCAAACGCTCGAAGTCTTCAGTGTATTTGTTGACTTAAAGAATGCACTGCCCAGTCCTGGTTTCCTGTTTTGTTGCGAGCGTAAGCATCAAGCTAGGGTAGGGGTGGGCGCCCGAGGGTAAAATTCCTTTGGGCCAGTGGCAGAGTCGGGTACAGAGACCCCTCGTCCTCTTCACGTAGCAGCCGGACGGAATTCTCCGGGCCGTCCCGCGCTCGCCCAGCGCCCCGGCTGAGTGACCCGCTGGTCACTCCTTGGGTGGCACGGGCCCCACAGTCCAGCAAGCCGGTGTCCCCCGCGGGCTGGCCGCGCACTGCGAGAAGGCACTTCCTCCTTCCGGCCGAGCCCTTCTCCAAGCTCCCTCTGCTTCTAACGCACGCTCCGGTCCTTTACGCGAAGTCTGTCTTCAGCTCCAGTGAAGAGCGATCAGTGGCACTGCCGGAGGAAAGAGCTCTTCCACCACCGCCGCCGCTGCCACGGCCGCCGCCGGCTTCGAAGTCACCTAGGCCTCCCAGAGCCGAGTTTTGGAGGCCGGAGTTTGCGCCAACTCTGGGGAGTCCAGGCACGGCTGGCCAAGGCTTTGCAGTGGAGGATGCTATTCATGGGAGTCTGGAACCTGGTTGTTCTGAAATGGTGTGTGTCGGGTGGAGATCTCCTTGCTCAGGGACTCTCTGGGGGAAACAGGGCAGGGCTGTACTCAAATTGGAGTTTTCTTTGAGCTCCTGCCGCATTTTCTGAGGCCCTGTGCACTAGTGGCTTTGTGGTACCTGGAAACAAACAAACAAAAAAGAACTCTACAGGCAGCAGGAGAGCTGCGCCTCCAAAAATCTGCTGTCCTTGAGATCCACCCCATGAAGGGATCTTAAAGGCAAAGTGGGGGTCCCTGTGGATCTTCCTGGACCTTGCACTTCCACTTTCACCATGTTAACATTTGGTCACCAGAGTGACCGTAGCCCCAAACTATCCCCACAGCCTCAAGCCTTTTACTGCCTTATTATTGTTTCAAATGCACAAAAATCTAGAACAAAAGCTTGAGTGAGTGACTCAATGTGCCATTTCCCTGTCCACTGGCTAACTTCAACCCAGATCTCAGGACCTACCAACCCTTTCCCCTTAAGAAAGAGGGTACAGCTTCCACCTGATGGGGACACTCAAAATTCCCTCCGTAAGCAGAGCAGTCCCCCACTTGCTCCTTTCCCAAATGAGCTGCTCAAGTTTGGCTTCAGAGGTGCTACACTGTTTGACGATTTTGTCTTTTCTGTTTCTCTCTCCTCAGCCCCTCAACCAGTTTTTCCTCTGGATCTTTCTTCCTTTGTCATTATCTCTGTGCCCCAGCCCACCTAGGGTGGGAGAGAGTGGGTTAAGATGTTCTGCAAAAGTGGCTTGTAAAGCTGCTTGGATACATTAAAAGCACATGAATATCCTGAAATACAAAGTGTCTTTAGAACCAACCAAGGAATGTTTATCCTAATGCTGGATGAATACAAAGAAATGGTGCCAGGGAGCAGTGCTGACAGCCTCCTTGGTGTTAAAGTGAGAGCAGGTAAATTTCATTTGCTAATGAAAATCAAACTTGATTAAAACCTGGTTTCCCTTTGTCCTTTTCTCCTCCAACGCTGGGAGCCCAGAGCCCCGTGGACCAGGCTGGCATCCAGTCCCCCAACCAGAAAAACCTAGCCACAGTCTTTTTCTTCAGTGAGAAGCTTTTGGGCAACCAAACCCTGCAGAGCACCCTGGCTTACCCCGGGAGGTAAGAAGCCTTGTCAGCCAAGGCATTTTGGAACACTGAGAAATGCTCTGGTAATTCCTTAAACAAAGGCCGTGCTGCAGAAACTACCCTCCAGTTCTTCCTGCGCTGCCCTCTCAGGGCTCCTCCGGGGAAATCGGTGCACCACGCAGTACCTGGGAAGTGATTGCAGCCTCTCCCACCTCTACTCATGCAGCACTCTGCTTGGCTGTCATGCCTAAGGTGCCACCGCTGCCGGCCGATCCTAGTGGGTGCCCTGGCTTCCCCAGTCTAACCCATGAGGAGTCTGAGAATATGAAATTGTCAGGTTGATGGTGCCTCTATGCAATCCTATAGGAATTCCTGAGCCTGGAGAACAAAATATCAGAGGGACAGACAGCTCAGAAGGTCAGGACCCATTACTTTGGCAGGCAAGCAAATCTTGATCTTGCCGTTGGGAAAAGAGGAAGAATGCTAGGAGGGTCTGTGCTTGCTTCCCAGAGCACACTTGCCTTAATTTTCCTCCAACCTTTCTTTTGTCACAGCAAGTCAATTTGTTGGCTGTCTGGCAGGGAAAGAAATTATATTGGGAACCATTAAGAAATGTCTTATCTCCCTCAGCAGAAGACAGGGAAGGAAGATTATTCTTGCTTAAAAGCGAGCAGAAATTCTGAAACTCAGACCCAAAATTATTCAGAGCTTGTTCTCCTTCTACAAACCACCTCCACTGATTGGTGGCTACAACTCAATACTGACAGGACATGCAGACATTTGAAAACAGTGGGGGCATGCCAGGACGCCATGGACATGTCTGGTAGAAAAATAAAATATATATTGAGATCCAAGACAAGAAGAGAACAAGCAGGGTGCGTTCTTCTAAGTAAGCATGTTTTGAGTGGGGTTTTTTTTGTTTTGTTTTTGTGGTTGTTGTTGTTATTGTTTTAACATGGGGGAACTAAGAAAAGCCCAGATAAATTTGATCACTAAAGGTGCACCATAAATCTCAATAATTCAGGCCCCAAGCTCTTTCTTGGCGAGAGCGCCTCATTTAAGGAGCAAAGCTTAATTTGAGACGCAATCCAAAACCGTCCCCCAGCACCATCCCTCCCAGACAAACCTGCTTGTGGCTCCTCGGCCGACAAGATGAAATCCTGTCTCACCAATTTTGGTGAGGAGGGACCCAGTCGTCTGTGGAGCTGAGGCACTTTCTCTGTGCGCAGGGTTCGGGGCTCCGGTGAAGTGGAAGGGGGAGGGAAGAATGTGGAGCCGGCCTTGGCCGCGGTGTGCACCGGCAGCTGCACTATGGCCAGAGGTGAGCTGGCACAGGCGCAGGCTAGTGGGGGCTCCCTAAGCTGTGTTTTCGTTTTTCCGCGTCTGGCTGGAAAACCGAAGACGCTCAAAGCCCTAGCTGAGTAGGGCGGAGGCAGAGAAGAGTCGGTAAACACCGCCCCAAAAACCCCATGAAGGCACCAAAAAATTCTGGGCAGCCGAACTGAGTCAGAGCCGAGAACTTTAAAAAGAGAGAGAAAATTAAGCGTGAGGGCATGTGGGCAATGGGCCTTTTGCTGCTGCCTGGGTCTCCACGCTTGCATGGCAGTTCTCATGCTGGCTAGACTGCAACTTTCAACTTGACCTTGGCCTCCAGCCGTGTCTGACCCATATGTAAAACCGCCTTCAAGTCCCCAGGAACAGGGGCCTCGAACCCTACTCTGTCTCTTTGTCACTGTGAGTTTTACAATGCCACTTGGAGGGAGGAAGGGGGGTGGTGAAAGGGCCAGAAAGTAACAGAAAAGGCAAGTCCCTACAGAAGCTAGTTCCTGAGTCTGCAAATGACCAGTCAGGGAGAAGGTAAACTGGGGGCAAATCAATATTTACCCAGAACTGCTAAAAAGTCAAGAAGGAAAGGGCACACTTGGAAGGGGGGGTGGCTGGTGTGGTGGTCATAGAAGGTTTTATTGGGCGACACTTACATTGGTCAGGACAAACCCAGGATCAGGACAGATAAAAGCCCAAGCCCAGCCACATTGGTCTGGACCCTGCAGGAAGCCCAGGGGCCTTAGAGAGCAGATGGTGGGGTGTGTGTGTGTGTGTGGGGGGAGGTGGTATGCGTGCTGCTCTGAGTTTAGGGCTGAGTATGCAAGCTAGGAGCAGAGGACAGGTCCAAGCCTGGCTTCTCACTAGTCAGCCTAGGGTGAAAAAGAATCCAGCACTCTCCCCAGCACTATTCCGGTAATGTGCCCACTTTCACTTTGAACGCTTGTTCCTCTTCTAGGCATCTCACCAGCTCACAGTAGTGAATCAGGAAGTGGAAGTATGTGACCCTAAAGCAGCAGGACCCCCAGAGCCCCTCGTCAAAACTTGGCAGCTGCAAGAGGGGTCGCTGCTTGGTTCTTCAGCACCAACACCCTGCCATGCTACCAATAAAAGGTTGCATTTCCCAGGCACAGAGGAAAGGCTTCTTGGGCTGGTTCTTGGGCAAAGAAGGACTAGGCACCCTCTGCAGGCTGGAGATCCTACTTGAGGGGAAGGCAGGAAGTGGCCCCAAAGAGCCCCTTTTTCTTGTCCCAAAATAGAGTGAAACAGTGGGTTCCCAGGTTCCTGGAGAGTCAGGTCCGGTCCACAAAGAAGCTGGAGGCGTTAGGGCCCAGAAGGGGGGCTTGAGTCCCAGCCAGAAGCACAGCTGGGGCTTGTTCCTCTTAAGCCCCTTCCAGAACAAGCCAGCCACACTGGCAAGGTGGGAGCATGGATAAATGGTGCACACGGATCGCTCACTCTATCTCAAAGTCTCTGAAGGAGGAAGCGTTGTTACAGGGTCAGAGCAAGGAACAGGCTGTATACCTAAGTGTGTGAATGCGAGTGAGTGTGTCAGTGTACACGGTGTTTGTGTGTGTGATGAGTCGTTCTGAGTCTATGGGTCTAAATGCAAACATATGAAATTGCTCACTAACAGTGTGGACAGGGAAGGGATAGGGGCTTCTAAATGCAGTCCAAGCCTCCAGTGGAATGTCCTAGGATATCCGCAGGAACCGACAAGCAGCAAACAAACACCCTGCCACTGTTTCCCTGGAAAGAGCAAAATCGCAACTCCATGGAAGCCGAAGGCGCCGATGTCCGTCCTAGGGTCTCACTGCAGAAATACGCGCTGGTTCCTGGAAAGAAAACAGCCCCAGAGGCCCCAAGAAACACCCATTCTGAGCTAGGCTGGTCCCGTCCTCCCCACTCTTCCATCCCTGACCACCGGCAGAATTACCTGACCTGTCCCCACCGCTCCAGATCGCAACCCAATCGCGAGCCCACCTCCCCTCCCCGCCTGGTTGCGCGGGTCTGGGCCCCACTGGGATAAAGGGAGGGAAGGAGGGCGGAGATGGGGCCGCCCTTCCTTCCCTGCCCCACCCGCACGTTCCCCCGCCTCTCCCCCCGGTGAATGGTGCGCG